>NW_008676159.1:45658-45880 GCF_000695815.1 Acanthisitta chloris
CCAGGTGGAAACCTGTGCTCGGGACTAACCTTCAACAGGCTGTCGGCTGCCTTCCCCCACCTTCGCCTGCTCCAGGTGTCCCCACTGCCATTTTCTCCTGACCTTTACAGCAGACCAGGCGCTGGAGGACAGTCGGGCGCTGCCGCCCGCCCCACCTGCAGCTGTTCGGTGCTCACGGGTCGGTCGCAAACCGACACGGGGCAGCTCCTCCGGGCACCCCTC
>NW_008676160.1:0-720 GCF_000695815.1 Acanthisitta chloris
GAGGTGCAGTTTGGAGGTTTTGAGATGCAGTTTGGGGGTTCAGGGGGTGGAATTGAGGTACCTGGTGCAGGGGGTGGCCCTGTGGCAGTCGGTAGGTGGCCACAGCGAAGGCCTCGGCCAGGAAGTGTCCGTGCAGGAGGTGAGTGACCATCTCATGCAGCACAAAGTGAGCTGAACGAACCCAGAGCTTGGCCAGGGACCACCCGCGGCCCCCGGGCACGAACACTGGCACCCCTGGCACGGGATGCTGGCACAGCTGGGGGCACAGGGGTCATGGTCACGGCAGGAGGACACAGGGGACACCATGGGGATGTGGAGGGACATGGGGATACCAAGGGGAGATAGGGACACCTTGGAGACACCTTGGAGACACCTTGGGGACACCTTGGGAACATGGGACTTGGGGGGACATGGGGACACCATGGGAACACCAAGGGGAAATAGGGACACCATGAGGATGTGGAGGGACATGGGGACACCTTGGGGCCATGGAGACACCTTGGGGACACCTTGGGAACACGTTGGCAAATTGGGACTAGGGAACCTTGGGGACACCTTGGGGACACCTTGGGGACACCTTGGGGACACCTTGGGGACACCTTGGGGACATGGCACTTGGGGGGACGTGGGGACACCCTGGGGACACCAAGGGGAGATAAGGACACCTTGGGAACACCTTGGGAACATGGCACCTGGGGACACCTTGGGGGACACCATGGG
>NW_008676161.1:0-220 GCF_000695815.1 Acanthisitta chloris
AGCCCTGGTGCCGGGAAAGGTGCTTTTCTCTGTCTCCTCCGAGAATAGCAGCTCAGCTCCCGGGCAGGGGCGCGCTGGGGAAATGGTGTGTTTTGCCTCTTTGTTCCTTGTCCCGGTGCTGGTGTTGATGTGCTGTGCCCCTCGCTCGATCGCTAACTGTGCTCTCGGAGTGCCTGGCTGCTGCCATCCGTCCCCCTCTGCCCTGGCTGCGGCAGGGGGC
>NW_008676161.1:247-6340 GCF_000695815.1 Acanthisitta chloris
TACCCTCCCGTGTTCCCAAGACTAATTTTGCTATGATTTAGTGTTTCTGTTGGAACGTGGGAGATCCTGATAGTAATAAATACTTTCGGTGGTATTTATCTGCTTTTAGCTGTTCTCTTTGTAGAGGCACAAAATGAAATGTACTAGACCTCCTTGGCTTGTTTTAAGTGGTTTAGGTCAAATGTGTGTAAAAACTGCTCCCACAGTGAGGTTAGAGTGGGTAACACTCGCAGTGCTCAGTGCAGGGCAGCGTTTGGGAGATACAGCCTTCCACCTGTTATGTGCATGTTAGTACAGGTATAAGTTAGTAGTGACCAAAGCATTTCTCATGGAGCTGTCTGTGGCTTTGTGACAGTTTATGGGTGGTGTGAGCAGTTGCTGAGAAGATGAAGCTCCTGTTGCACTGGAGATGTCTCATTTGTAGCAGTGGAGATTCTTGGTGTGACTGTTAAGACTCGTGAGTTAGCAGTTAAATTGCAGAGGAGAGTCTCAGGGATGTGTTCTTAAGTAAACCAATATATTTCTGTGCTGGTGAGTGTGGAGACCTAGAGAGAAGTTTGCATTTTGGGGCCTCACATTCTGTTTTGCATAAGCAAATCTCTCACTGTGTGTTCGTGGTGTTGTCCAGACTGATGGGTGTTTTGCAGAGTTGTTAGAGGAGACATGTACTTTGGAGGCTGTGAGTGGTCAGGTGCCTTGTAAGAGTGTACACCCGTGCCAGCCTGTGGCTGAGAGTTGTCCCTCAGCTAATGGATGTGCAGGAGCTGATGTGCAGTTTGCAGGCAGGTGCTGGGCTGGGAGCTCTCCACGTCTGGATGGGATTGGACTGAGTGTACTTTTGGGCTTCTGGTTGAACCAGAGTTATTGGTTCCAGTGGTCTCTTCTGCTTCTCCCACAACCAAGGGCAGCAGCCTGCCTGGGTGTTAGCCACTCCATGCTGTGCCACTCAGATAAAAATTGGAGGCAGTGCCAAAGCAAGAGGCTGCTTGTCTGTTCCTAAGATAAGTTCCCTGCTAATAAGGCACAGAGTTTCTCTGCATGTCCATGTAATGAAAATACCCAGAGTACTGAAGAGGAAAAGAATCCCTCTGGGGTTTGATTGAAGGCAGTAGTTGTATAAACAACATAGAAGCAAACATTTTGCTCTAAAGTGATTCTGTATATTTCACATGGAATTTCTGGGGAAATATCAGACTTGGATCCTGCTTAGAAATTGAAGCAGTATGTCTTTAGTGAGTCTGTGTGGCTGCATACTAAACATTGCTTACTTCTGAGGATAAAAACCCACTCTGAAGACTGATGGAGGTGCATCATCACTGCAGAGTTCATTAAATGTTTCTCGACCTTAAGATTATGTTGTTATTGTTAAGAGCACTGAACTACTTTGCATTCTGAAACTTTTACTGCTTGCTGGTTTTTTACTCTCAGGTCAGATATCACTTCTGTTTACTCTCTGCTCTGCTTGATGAATCATTCTCTACCAAGTGGCTGTGAAATCTGTATTCAGGAACAGTAGAGAAATGTATTTTTGCAGTGCAGATGACAGCAGTGTCTGGCATTCTGGGGACAAAATTACTTTGTAGAGTTTCTGCTGGGCTAAAAAAAGTTGCCTTCTGTTTCTTGCTTATTTCTATGTCACTGTAATTATCCAGTTTATTCTTTATCTATCTACTCTCAATTTTCTTCTATCCCTCTTTCCTTTTTCTTGTCTTCCAGCTCTGGCTGTACTAACACCATTACTGGTTTGCTACTCTTAGAGTGTCACCTTCTCCCAGTATCTGTGTTGGCCAGCAGACACTATGAGGAGATTGGCTTTTCGAGGTGCTGGTTCTACTCTGGTAAATCTGGTAAATTATTGATTGTATCTCCATCTCTCCCTCAGCCTTTGGCTTTTCTTTTTCCTAGCTCTTAAGTATTCCTGCCTTATTCATCTCATTTGTGTGCTTGAAGTTAACTCTGTCTCTAGCATAGATGCTTTAGTGCTGTGACGTTGTGCTGCCATGCCTTGTAAATCAGCTGAGTGCCTTCTGGAAAATATTCCTTAATTTGGTTGGAAAATGGATATAGGCTGGGATAGATGGGTCTGTTCTATCTTCAGCCTTTGAGGTAGCCACAAATAAAGATACTTTCTGATGCTGTCACTGGAAGTTGGGGAAGAGCCAACAACTTGTTCCATAAATTACCATAGTTGTTGGATGGTGGTTATTCATTTGTCACTGTTTGTGCTGGTAAATGGAAAACTATAGCCAAAAAAGGGGTGTGTGTGTGTGGCTTTTTCTGCTTCTTGATGATTGAGCCACTCATCCTGCACATAAGAGCAGGACTGGTCCAGGCTACGTTTGCCTGGACCGGTATAACACAAGGTATTCAGTAGCCCTTTTCATTTGAAATTTGTTTTCTTTGTGGTTTTGTTTGTTGATTTGGTTTTTATTTTGTTTTAGTTTGGCATGGAATGACAGCTTTTTACACCAGAACTGAGCACATATGTCTGTACACATTTTTTTGTTGAAAACAGTGGTTCTTGCTAGTTTTGATGCATGGGATGAGATATCAAAATGTAGGTAGTTTGAGAATATATCCTGGTAAGAGCTGATAAATTCATCTCCAGCACTGTGAGCCCTGTGGTTTCTGGCATTGGTGGCTCTGAGGCTGTAGGAGCATTTTGATTTCCCTTTACTCTTGGCAATTTCCAAGCAGCCAATGTTCAGCTCTGTGGCTTAACTGACCTTAGTATATAGCAAATGTTGTAGCTTACCTGAAGCATTGCTAGCCTTGTAGTCAGCTCTCACCAGAGAGTCTGGATGCAATGCCATGTGTTTAAGAACATCTGTCTTCATTATAGAAGAAGTTGGATTCCATGGGTTCCAAGAGGCGAAGAGCTACCTCACCTTCCAGCAGCGTCAGCGGAGGAGACTTCGATGATGCCCATCACTCCACCAACATACCAGGCCCAAGCAGGAAGAGGAGGAGACTTTCCAATCTCCCAACGGTAGATCCTGTTAGTACCTACTTATTACACACACCTTTTTTCCTAGGGATACCGTGTGCCTGTCCAGTTTGTAAAATGAATGATCATATGTAGCACATGCACACTGGTTCTGAATCTTAGCCTTGGCTAAGCTTGGTTTAGGATCTTATTCAGCTTTGGTCTGTTCCTGTCCCCCCAGTTTATCTTTTTTTTCCCTGTTCTGTTTTTACTGCTTTTTTTTTTTTCTATTTTGCTGATGATTTAGCAGATGGAAGGATGTTAGAGAAGGAGCTGAAATCATAGTGTGCAGAAGTTGAGAGCCGTGTCTGCATAGCAAATGCAGAGAGGGATCAGTGGGGAATGGCACAGGCAGTGACTGCTGCTGAAGTGTGCAATGTCTGTTAAGCCTTTGGGTTAGCAGTCTGATGTTGATTAATTGCAGGGCAGAAGAACCCCTGTTGCTATTGTAGATGTCTGTAACTTGGAGGAAATGGTACTGAATTCATTTACATTTTGGGTGTTTTACTTAGAATTAGCATTGAAACAAAGCTCCCTCAATTACAGTTCTGCAGTACCCTGCACACTTGTCAGGTGTCACACTCAGGTGTGAGGTGCTCCAGGTGCTTCACACTGGTGCTTTAGAGCAGGCTGGAAGTTTGCAGCTTGTCTTTCCATTTGCAAGATTTGCTTTGTTCCCACCTTAAAACTCTCTCCTTTTTTATTACTTCACTGTTCTTACGTTTCAGATTGCTGTCTGCCATGAGCTCTACAACACCATCAGAGATTACAAAGATGAACAGGGCAGACTCCTGTGTGAGCTGTTCATTAGGGCACCAAAACGAAGGTGAGACCGCGGTTCCAGTTAAGCCTGAAACCTGAGATTTAATCAGGGAGTGAGTGCAAATGGAGAAATACTTCATCATTAATTTGTGACAAATTGAAACTATATTGTCATAGTTTCACACTGGTGTTTGATCCAGGTATGTGATGTAATTATTCAGTGAGACATGCACACATTGGTGCCCCTTCTTGGCCAAAAACAAGGATACATGGAATTAATTCAGATATTTCTTGTGATGCCTGCCCAAAGCATCTATGCCTTAGATTATAAAATATTCTACAGAAGTGGTGGGCATATCTTGGAAGGCTGGTAGAAGTGACCCTTGAAAATGTGGTGGATGAATAAGAGGCTGAATTTTCTCTTAAACTCAGAAAATTGAGGACAGTAACAGAACATGTAGTGAAGGAAGCCTACTAATAGACCAACCACTGCCCAGGTCTTTTAGCTGTAACAATAATGTATTGGACCTTTCTTTGGTTTATTTATTCATAAACATGGACAAGCTTTAGTGCTGTGGTTTTGGTTTTACTGCTTGGAATGTGATGCCTGTTTTTGTCATTGCAACAGAAATCAGCCAGATTATTATGAAGTGGTTTCTCAGCCAATTGATTTGATGAAAATCCAACAGAAGCTCAAGATGGAGGAATATGATGATGTGAACGTGCTGACTGCTGATTTTCAGCTTCTCTTTAACAACGCAAAGGCTTACTATAAGGTGAGGAAACTACTTACAAAGGCTCAAATTCATCGTATAAGTGGTAGAGAGATGTTCAAATTAGAAAGAAGCTTTTCAATTTAGCCTTTATTATTGGTAAGAGAACAGCACACATTGCAGTTATTTGCATTTATTTCCATAATGTTGACTGTATCCTCCCAAGATGTCCTGCCATTGCAATTTTTTCTGTGGAAAACTGTAAAGTAATGTGGGGAGGATCTTTCCAAAAGAGACAGAAAGCAAAAATAGAGATGTAAACTGAGAAAAATGCTCTTCCATCAAAGCCTTCTCATTTTGCAACATACTCTTTGTAACCTTTTGAAATAGAGAAAGATTACTTTTTGCCCCTGAGGAAATGTTTATACATAACAGCAGTCATACAGTGGGAGTGTTGAATCTTTCTCTTCCATTTGCTACTTAACAAAATGAAAAGAAAGGCTTGTCATGGTCCATGATGACAGACTGAGTGCATGTAATGATGGATTTCATCAAGGGTGCAACCCCCATGGCATTCTCCCAAATTGGGGGAGGGGGTTTCTCTTGGATTTGTGGGTTTTATTGCAGTTTCTGTAAGGAAGAGGGAAAAAATTGAACTAACCTTTTTTTAATGAGAGGCTATGTTAAATCCATAAACCAGTGAAATTGTATGAGGTAGCTGAGATGATACAGCAAATCTAAACCTGCTGCTATTTCCTTTCTTATATCTTTGGCTTTGGAGATGATCCAAGTGAATAACCCAGGCAGTGTAACCAGGTGACATTCAGAAAAGCAGTGTTTGTTTTGTGTGTGTGAGCATGTGTGCCTGTAGCTTTTTGAGAAACAGTCAGATTTATGATTAATACATTTGCACATTCTGCTTCCAGAAGAGAAGGTACAAAGATTTCCAAATTCTTTGTGTGCTCCTAGAGCTTTGCAAGGCTCTCACCATGAAAAAGCCAACATTAATGGGCTAGATGAGGGAGAAGGACTTGATGGCAGGAACTGATCAGAGTTTCACAGACTGGGTGCTGCCTTTGCCTGTGGAACTGTGGACTCAAAACTATAACTGCAGTGTGAAAGTGTTGCATGTAGAGTAGAAGTAGATACAGCCATTGTTCTAGGCTGAAGGAATGTTGGAATTTCCAGGTAAATACGGAGTTGTGAGCTGGAGGTGTTGCACAGAAACCTATCCTGCTTTTCCATCTTTTACCTTACCCATGTGGTTCCACAGCACTTACAAACCAGGGACAGTGATTCATAGTCAAGGTCTTTATTGCAGCAGGTGTTTTGTTGGCAGTGCCAGAGCAGAACAGAAACCTTTGGGTTTTTAGCATTTGGGTTCAAGTCTTAACACTTCTGAGCATCTTGCAATAACACAGAAGGAAGCAGGCTGGTGGGGCAGAACACCCTGTAAATCTGTTCCTCATAATCAACACCTGGTCTGATGTGCTAGGAATATTGAAGCCTAGTAAGGCAAGATTAGGAACAGTTCTCATGTTGGTTTCTCATTTGTATTACAAGCTGTCAGAGGTTGAGAGAGTGAAGTAAGAAGAGTGTAATCAATAGTAATAAGGTAACATATCAGCAGGA
>NW_008676161.1:6358-18903 GCF_000695815.1 Acanthisitta chloris
CTTAAGTGGTAAAGGGAAAGAATAATACATAAGTGGAAAAGCTGCCTTTTTCTCTGGGTGATGTTCTTAAAGCAGTGATGTTCATAGGCACATGCTTGCCTGGCACTGCCAGCTCTGTACTTAAAAAACTGCATTTTCTGACTAATGCTAACACATCTAGATCTTCATAACATATAGCCAGAGGTGTACCCAGCTGGTAGCATGTTGGGTAAAGGGAAAGAATAATACATAAGTGGAAAAGCTGCCTTTTTCTCTGGGTGATGTTCTTAAAGCAGTGATGTTCATAGGCACATGCTTGCCTGGCACTGCCAGCTCTGTACTTAAAAAACTGCATTTTCTGACTAATGCTAACACATCTAGATCTTCATAACATATAGCCAGAGGTGTACCCAGCTGGTAGCATGTTGTCAAGTTTTTTGGGATTTCACAGCTAATGCTGAACATAAATCATTGCAATGCTTTCAGAGATATTGGCACATTTACTGGTATTTTTCTGAGAAGTTAGTTTTCCACTGCCACATGAAGGCAGCAGTATGGGCTTAAATCACATTTCTGTGATACTGATATTTAGTCTGTTTGAAACACCAGTGGTGTTGTGCTTCAGCAAAACTCAGGGACTGCTCCAGATTCATCTAACTGGCTTGTCCAAGCCTCAGCCCAGTTAATTTTATTGCTAAGTTTTCTGAAAGACTCAGGTTCTTTGGGGAGATAGAGGTTATATTTTCTCTGCCTATTGTGATCCTTAACGAGCGAAGCAGCAATTTCCCAGGTTTTCTATTCTTTCTTAGTGCATTTAATATGTTTCAACTAATAATTTATCGATTTCTTTCAGATAAGAATGATCTGAATTTTGACTAGAATGTCTGGTTTGGTTTTGCAGCCTGACTCTCCAGAATACAAAGCTGCCTGCAAGCTGTGGGAGCTGTATCTGCGCACAAAAAATGAGTTTGTTCAGAAAGGTGATGCTGAGGAGGAAGATGATGATGAGGAAGGACATGACAATCAAGCAAATTCTGAATTAGTAAGTGTGAGCCTGACAACTGCAGTTGTGGGAGGCCATGGCTGTGCATGTCAGCTGACTCAGAGGGTGAAAAAGCATTGAGCAATATTTTCATAGTTAAATTATGCCCCAAAGTGTATTTCTTGTGCAATTGTGTGTGTTAATAACTTCACAGCTTTGTATGTGTGTTTCATTTTGCCTAGCAAAAAAACCCCTATGAAGTTCTCTGATAAGGATAAAACATGGTTCTGGTTTAGTTCAAATAGTATGATGTGTGCTTGATATCCTGCCAACATTGAGGTTTGCTGCAAGTAAGCTTTGCTGGAGAATGATGTCATTAGCCACAAGTGTCCCATTCAATTAGTGCAGCTGTTCCTGGAGTGTTTCATAAGACAGAAAGGATGACAGGAGGTTTGGGCTTGTCTGTTTTTTGTGATTTGAGATACATGTTTTCATTAATGTTAGCAGCCAAATGTTTTCTAACAATAGGTAACATGTGTCTGACAGTCTGCATTGTAAACCTGAAATTAAAGTTTTCTGATGTGCTTTACCTAATTGCATAAACAATGTTGTTTTCTGAAGTTGCATCCATGTTTTGTAGCTGGTTTTTCTGTCTTTGAAGTGTTAATTCCTGTTTCATTGCAACTTGCAGCACTACACTATGACTGCTATTAAAACTTCTTGTGATTTTTGTTTCTTGCATCAGTCATCGCCAGGCTACCTGAAGGAGATTCTTGAACAGCTCCTTGAAGCTGTAGCTGTTGCCACAAACCCATCAGGACGCCTCATAAGTGAACTGTTTCAGAAACTTCCATCTAAAGTGGTGAGTATTGTAATCATCTTGGTTGTGTTCTAAGTTGGAAACCTGGGCATTTATATAACTGATGTTTTACACTGATGGCCACGCTCAGGGTGAAGTTCTTTATTCTGTGTCACCAGTGGCAAACTGCAGCTGTTGGTAGAGCTTCCCTCCCTGCTTTGTTCCTACCCACTCATTCCCAGCTCTTCATTGCAAATTGCCCTGTTCTGCCATCTTAGGTAATTGGGGTGTTTTGGTGCAGAGATTTTAATCTTTTAACTATGTCTGATTTCAGTGTTCTGTTTCTGTGCTGAAACAGTTTTGACTAGCAGAATAAATACTCTGAAGACCATCACCATGTATTTGACTTTCAGTCAGAACTGTTTCTTTGTGTCAGTTTATTGATGAATTCCTTGTATCTCCCTTATGACCTGGTTTGCCCAAATGGAAGCCTAGTGCCATGTTTATGGAGCTTGCACAGTGTTCAGAGCTGCAACTGATCTAACAGGTCGCTCTGTGAGCTGTTACAACAAAAGCTTAGTGATTGTTTGTAGTAATATATAAATTACTTTTGTTTTCCAGCAATATCCAGATTATTATGCAATAATAAAGGAGCCCATAGATCTTAAAACTATTGCCCAAAGGATACAGGTACCGTATGAACTTATTGATGTGTCAGGGTGTAGACCTGTTTAACAGTAAGCATTCTAAAACTGTTAGGAGTCAGTATTTGTGGTGGTGGGAAAGGCAATGTGGTTTTCCCCTGCTATTTAAAAACCTGCACACTGTGCTGATTTAATGTTCTGCCCTGCAGAAGCAGCTGTGGGGAAGATCAAGCATCGTAAACTGCTGTGCTGGCACTGAGCCTGAATGTCTTGGGTTCCTTGGTGTTTAATGGTTTAAAGCAGTTCCTTGGCAAGCACTGCTAATGTAAAACATTGAACTACTGAGGCTTGGTCGTGCATTATCATCACCTACTTTTGTTCTAGCGCTATAAATAGATGTTTTGTACTGATGCATTTTTCATCTCACTTCTCTAGTAGTTTGAAATATTGCTCTGTAATTCTAGCATTTTGTGTAGTAGTGAGGGATAGGGCATAGACTAATTGAACTAGAGAATAAAGGTGAAGCATTTTGTCAGAACTCTGCAGAATTAAGGTGATATGATTTATTAAATTGTTTTTCAATCTTGCATTTAGCATTCGTAAGCTCTGTAAGGACTTAGCATGTATGTGTTCCTTTCTTCTTTTGATTACTTTTTGCACATACTCGTCTGTCCTATTTATAAATATTGTTGTTTTGCTATAAACATTCCCTTTATTCAGTTTGAATTCCCTTTGCTTTTCACTGTTGTCTTAGTTCTTGCCCTGCCTGAAGGCTGACACTTTAACCCGCTCTGGTTTTTGTTGTGTAGAATGGAACTTACAAAAGCATTCATGCAATGGCCAAGGACATAGACCTTCTGGCAAAGAATGCCAAAACCTACAATGAGCCTGGATCACAAGTGTTCAAGGTGAGTTTCAGTTGTTCAGTTTGATTTGAGTTCAGATTTTCTTTCCTACTTTCGGTGCTGATTGCCCATCACATGAATCTTGAACATAAGCCCCTCAAGACTCAGCATTTTTTTAAAAGATGCCATTAACAACTGTTTCTTTTTTTATATTGTTTGTAGTAGAACTGGGGCATATGTAATTTTTTTTCCTTTGAGTTACGTGTTTTTTTCCCAAATTAAATTTTATCTTGGAGTATGAATTACATGACTTGGGAGGAATGGAGGATCTCTGTACTTGTGATTGAGGTCAAAATGGCTGAAACTACAGGCTCAGGTCAGGGGTAGTGCTGAGCTGGTACCTCCTTCCAGATTGCAGGAGCTGTTTGTGGTTTGCATCAGAAGCTTCAAAACCAGAGTCAGCCCTTCTTTGTGTAGTTTTTGAAGCTCTCTCCATTTTAGCCATGTTTTTGTGACCAAATTGCTCCTCCTATCTCCTTATGTAGTTCACCAGCATTTTGAGTTCACGTTGCTGTTTCCATGTACTCTGGAAATAAGAGAATTTCAGTAGTAAATGATTCCCTTGTGTGCTCTGTTCTTAAGAGCTTTGTAGGAGGAGACCTGATATAACACTATAATGTGTTTCTTGGACTTTCCCAATTGCACTTCTGTTTGGATTGTAGTTTCAGTTCCTAGTGGCATCACTCACACTTGTAACCTCACTCAAAACTTGGCACCTCTGTTTTGTGAGCTGTTACTCCCAGTACTGAGTCCACGGTGGTTGAGAGGGAACAAGTGTTGTAAAGCTCAGTGATGCTGGTAACTTTCTGATTGTAAAGGCACAGAAATTATTTTGCCTGTTTAGTTCAAAGTGGTATTTGTGTATATTTGCAAATTGTAGATTTTAATTCTCTTTTTTTTTAAATTATTTGTGTATATTTGCAAACTGTAGATTTTAATTCTCTTTTTTTTTAAAGGGTATGACAGAAAAAACAAGCTCAGAGCTAGTCAGCTGTTCTATTCAGCTTTTTCAGGCCTCTATAAAAATGCAGTGTGGGTGTATTTCAGGCAGACTTTGTTCTGTGCTTCATTTCTCATGCAGAATTGTTACATCTAAATGTAAAAACACTTGTATTTTGTTTTAGATTGTTAGATAGATGAATGTACCTCGTTATAACATTCTTCATTTTCAACACTAAACGAAAAACTTCTTTTAATTGACAGGATGCAAATGCAATTAAAAAGATCTTTAATATGAAAAAGGCTGAAATTGAACACAGTGAGTTGGCCAAGTCAAGTCTCCGAATCAGGTACTGCAAATAGAGTCCTTGCTATAATCTCCTATTAAAACCTCTATAGACATTCCCTTAATCTTGCTGTGAAGAATATAGTGGGAAGTAATTGCTTGAAAACTTGGTTTATTGTGGTTTTAGAAGTTATAAATTGTAAAACAGTTCTTGGAAGGAAATGTTTTTATTGAAATACTTGTGTGGTGAAATATTTCTGTGTTGTACCTCATGGTGAAAAACACAAACTATGGCCAGCTTCTACCCTGTGCTTATCATACAGTAACAGACAGGGAATAATGAGGGGCAAGGAGCTTTGTTGTGCTTTGCTTTATGAAAAATACTGCATATTCTTAAATCTTGTTAGGAGCTGAAACATAAGAGCTCACAGCTAATTACACAGGGGCAGAAACATATGAACAGGACCTCAGGCCAAAGATATCTAGAGGGAAGTCCACATTATATAAACTCTGGTTTGAAAAGCAATTTCTAGCTGTGAAAAGGGGCACAGGTCACTGAACATTTGGACTTCCTAATCAGTGAAGCAAAGATTTGGTCTGGAATAGGTAGGTTTAAAACACTGTTGATGGCTCTATTTGTTTCATGGAATGATTTTATTTAGGAAACTGCATTTTCCTCCTGTGAAAATCCGTAGTGTACAGAGAAGTGATGAGGTCATCAGAAATGTTTCTTATCTGATTATTAGATTTCTTCTCATATAAACTTCTTACTTATGAGTAACACTCAAAAGTAGGTTTAGATATCATTTGCCAGTGTGAGCTGTGCCATTTAGCTAAGAAAATAAAGCAGTGTCTTGACAGCCATTCAGGTATTTGGCAAACTCCTACAAGGTGGATTCTCTTTATGTCTTTAGTGCTGGAAATTTCCTGCAAGGGTTTGTATGGTACAACTGAAAACAGTAGCACTCGCTTACTTTGCTAAAAGGCAGTCTAAATTTCTTGTTTGTAGATGATGTCAGTATTAAGTGTTGCCTAGGATTACTATTTGTGAAAAAAGTGGAAGTTACCTGATTGATTTTTACTGTTTGGTGGTTTGAGATGTGGTTTTTTTGGTTGGTTTGTTCAACTTTACCATCCTTCCCATGGTTGAATGAATCATTGCTGGAGCATATAAAATATAAAAGCAGAAATGCTATTAGGCAGTAATTCCTGACACACATTTTAATAGTTTTCCTTCTTAAAAGTATGTACAGTGCCAGAAGACCTCAGTTCTACAGACACTGAGGATACATACGTGTTTGCTTTGCAATAACTACAATTACATAGAGGTTTTCTGTTTAAACTGTGATTTGATTTTTCTCACTGTGCCGACCATTGCTGAAGCTCAGGATGTCAGGGGATGTGTTATATTTAGTTTTGGGGCTGAACTGTTCTTCTTCAAAATAAAACTGACTGTGTAAGAAGGGATGACAGATAAATCACACTGGTATTTGTTAGCTGAATTCCTCTCTTGCACTGCCAACCTGGTTCCACTTCTCAACTACCTTATTCTAGATGTTCTCTTCTGTACCGTGTTCTCAGCCGACCTGCAAATCCTGAAGTGATCCATCAGAATAACTGGCAGCTCCCTTCTTTATTTCTCTAACTTGGGGGAAAAAATACTGCCTAGAGCAGGCTATGATAATATTGGGATGAGAGGAAAAGTATCCTGAAAACCAAACCTTTAGCCTGCTATTCTGCATTTTACTGCTTGCTATTGTTATTAAAGCATTATTCTTTTTTGTTTTCCCTGCTCAATCTGCATCACAGAATCGTTACTTTTAATTTAGATTACTAAAGGTTTAATTGTCTCAAAGGGAGTTCACCTTTACCTGTAGCTGATTTTGGTAAAATTCCCCCAAAGGTCACTTCAAGTTAATTGTCTATATTTTTCTTCTGAATTTGTATTTGTTGTTCTTTGTCATTGATGGATCAAACCCAAATTCATGGTAATGCTACTAACCCAAGCTCTCCATGTTGCCTCTGTGTCAAAAATCATGGGTCGTATTGCAGAGCTCATTGTCTCCTTTGTCATACTGAACTGCTCTTTGTGGGTGCATTTAACTTTCCCCCCTTAAATCAGGTGGCAAAATTGAAGTTTCTTAACAATATGCACTATCAATCAACTTGACAGTGACTTTGTTAAGTATTGATAAAACACGATTGGACCTTGATGATTAGCTTTATCTTGATGCTAGGGAATGTTTTGTTGTCTGCTTTCACTGCTGGTTAGGCTGAGCTGTGCATACAGCTGTTAATGCTTGAGCTAAGTGTTACCTTCCTCTGATTTTATAAACAAAATCCACATTAATGCTGGAGCACTGAATGGGTCTTGGTGTTACTTATCTTGTAGCTTTAAAGCATATCTGTCTCTGAACCTTTTGGCTGATCTGTCAAAGTGATTCTGTAAAAAGCTTTTTCCTTGCTGTGCCTTTTCATGGGTCTAAGCTGCGCCTGTTTTTTTTCCTCCCCCTTTCCTTGGCTTGTCTTTTCTGCTTTAAGGACTGCATCAAATTTGGCTGCTTCCAAGCTGACAGGTCCTTCCTCACAGGGTAAAGGCAGTGTTGGGGATGAGAGAAATTCTTCTAACAAATATTATCGGTAAGTAAACTGTGCACTGGGAGGAAAAGCTGAGTCGTCATCACATGGAAATGCTGATTGTAATGATGGTTGGTTTGTTGTTGCTGAGAGTGTTTTTCAGTATTGATTCGGGTACTTCTGAGATTCAAATATGTTTCAGTCAATTATCTATGAAATATGACCTAGTAAGTTGCTTTGCTGTAATTATTCTTCCATATTTGGCATTATATTTAACATTCCAAAACACCTGTATGCAGTTTTTTACTTAGTAATGTTCTGAGGAACAATATGTTAAGTTTCATTACAAAATAAAGCAGGCAAAAAACCCCATGGAAATGTGCTGTAAACCTAGAAAAACTATATTTGGAGACTAAAAAGAAATAATAAGGACTAAATAGTTGAGAGGTAGATGATTGAAACCACTGAAGCCTGTAAAAATAAAGTTGGGATGCATGTATGGCAAACTTCCTGAGTAGATTGTATTACTGGAGCCTTTCTGGTTTGTTCTTTCAGTCATCAGTTGAGAATTTTAGTGCCTGGCAGAGGTCTCCTGTCCACAGTCTCTAGGTTCCTGTCTTGGAACAGTCCTGCTCCTTGCTAATTGCCTATGTGTGCACCCTGGAACCATGGCTTAACACTGCTGCAAGGGGTCTCTAGGGGATTGGGCCTTCGTACAGAGTTGGTGTCATTGTCAGCAATTGTCTTGGTTTTGTCTGGAATAGTTAATCTTCTTCCTCCTACCTGATAAGGTGCTCTGCTTTGGGTTAGAATGAGAATAATGTTGATAACGCACTGGCTGTCCAGTGCTTCATCCTGACTGACAGACAGTGCCTCTGTGGGGGTGGCTAAGGCCTTCAAAACTGGCAGCACAGAGGTAAACCCACCTGGGCTGCTGAATTATGGCAAGATGTTGCTGCTTGGGTAGAGAATGTGGTTGTGAAGTAACTATGTAGGTGCTAATGCACCCAAGAGTTGGGGCACTGAAGAGCATCAGAACAGCCAGTGGGTGAACGAAGATGCCAAGGCTGAAGTGGCTCAGGTGGATCTGGAATGACAACATAAGGGTGTATTACTTAGAGCTCCATGGGCCCCTGGCACCTCAGGCCATCAGGGAAGAGATGCAACATAGAAATGGGCTCGACATCAAGGTGTGGATTTACATGCTATATCAGTGGCACTACAATAAAAATTACCCAGGTTAGTGAAGAAGGACTTTGGATGAAACCAGGCAAAGTGCAGGCAAAGAACTGACTTCAGTGGGCAGCAACCCAACACCACACACCATCACTCCTGCCTGAAGGGCTGCAGTGGCAGATGGAACCCAAAGTCATGGGCTAAATGAACTCGATGGGTGTTTTAGAGAGTCAGCCCAGAGACTGAGGGAATGATGCCTGTGTGTCTGTTTCAAAAGACAGGAAAGGATGTATTGGAAAGTCGGGGACCTGGACATGCACATCCACCCATCTGCTTTTGCCCAGTCTTCACTTTGCTCTTACAGGACAAGGCTGAGCCCATTCCTGGAGGTGCCTGAAGAGCTGACCTAGTGAAAAAGCAGAGAATGTCAGGCATAGCCCATAGTGTAGGTACAACATGCTGTGCCCCAGGTTTGGGACAAAAGGGAGGAAGGGAGGGATGCTGAAGAAGTCTGTATGACACCACCACCAGTGTGGATGCTGATTTACTCCACCTGGCAAGCATAGGAAGCTGTTTTATGTACAGGCACTGTGTGCTGAAAATGCCTCAGGTGGGGATGAGGGAATGGGAGAAGATAAGCATGTACACCTCACAGCATGCTGAATCCTTCATGCAGACAAATCCCTATAAACCAGGGTCAAATAACAAAGTTGTTAATTGGGAATGACTTCTTGTCATTCCCTTTCTCCTGCAATTAATCAAATACTCAAGTATACAGAATAGGACAGACAGTAGCAAGCTGGAGCTCACCTTTTGGCTGTGTCTGGTGAACAGTCTCTGAAAACAGAAACAGACTCATGGGTCAGTAACAGCTTCTCTTGTGAAGGGCTCCAGTCTTTGCTTTGGGAGTCATGGCTGCATTCCTGGTAATGGATTCATGAGCTTCACTGGTTTGCATATACACTCTTCGTGACTATTAGTGCTTACCATGATAACCCCTTTCTTTGTTTTATTTTTTCAATTTCTTTTTTCACATTTTTTCTGTTGTAGTAACAAGAGATCAGCCCAGGGGGATCGTTTATCAGCTATAACCATGGCATTGCAGTATGGATCCGAAAGTGATGAGGATGCAGCTTTGGCTGGTAGGAACTGAAATGTATTTTCTCTATTTTCTCAATAAGAATGTTCAGAATAAGCAGAACTGTAGAGCTCCTGGTATGTTCAAATATCTTTGTTTCAAGAATACTTTGCACTCAGTGTGTAATTCCTTTAAATCTTGCAGCTACTAAGATAGGATAGGCCAAACTTGTTGGCATGTTTTGAATTTTCTGTGTGTTTCCAAGTATACTTACCCAAGCTTTAGGGAGCTGTTGCTTTCTTTTATTACTTGTAATATGGAACAGAAAAGGAGACACTGGAGAAGACATTGGGTGCTTCTTGCACTAGAGGAGTCTGACAGTGCTGCAATTGGTTTTGTACATGTATTGTTGTTTTAGTTTTTGTCTGCATTATTTCTGCATTGATATTAAATGATGCAGCTCTGCAATATATATTATTGAGGCATTTATTTCACTCCTGGTAATTGAACTGTACTTCCCATTGCTTTCCAGTGGATGGATATGCTGTAGAATTTTTTTGATTACAGATCTTGCTGCAAGCAAAACCATTTTTATTCCTAGTTAGCTCAGAGTTCAGTTACTGCTTCAGAGCAGCTGCTGTCTGGGGGTTGTGAGGAGTATTTATTACCTGGGTTCAGTGTGATTGTTAGCTGTTACTTTTTCAAATTGTAATTCTGTAAAAATGTGTGTGTGATTTAAATTCTTGGAGTGATTTCACCACTTCCAGGTGCCACCTTTACTATGGATGTTACTGTCGTTTTCATGGGGCCTTTCTATGCACCTGAGACTTTTGCCTTGCTGCTGTTGAACCTCTTCTGTCTTTATTGCATTCACCTAGGAGGCAATGTCAATTTTTTAGCAGACTTGTAGCCCTTAAGATTTTCTGTCCCTCCAAGATACTACTTGGATATCCCTATTTTTTAGTCTCTGGATGACAAGGATTTTTATTTGAACCAAATGTTATTTTTATTAGTTGTTCTAGTGTCTCATCTTTTTTCCTTCCTCTAACACTTGTTAAAATAAATGAGAATGACTGAACAGTGTGCATGACTGAACATTAATAGAACTTTCTCCTTCTTGATAGAGAGGACTGAATCTTTATGAGCTTCTTTGGCTGTAGCAGTTGCCAAAGCAATGAGCAATATCTATTGCCAGCTGAGAGTTTATCCTCACAGTTGCAGGTGGAGTCTTGGAGTGATGGAGCTTGTAGAAGATTTCCAGCACTCAAATGTACTGGGATGTGAGCAGCTTCTGCAGCTCCTCGTTCAAGCCTGTAAAGGCAGGCATAGATGATCATTATGTATTACTTACATATATTTAATTTTGTAGGCAAAGCTATTTTATTTATTTCACTTAGAAATGTTTTAAGACTGGATGCTGCTTTTGGTTTTGCTAGCAACTATCTCCAGCTAGACTTTCAGCATTCATTGTTGTTTAGATGTTTTGGGACCACAAAGAAGACAGTGTTTAAATTAAGCAAATAGCTTACTGAGTAAAGACTAGTTCTCTTTCATATATATTCAAATACTCTCTCTCTGCCCTCTTTCTGCCTTTTCATTGAGCAGGAGTACATGTGTATAGTATAAGCATTTGTATCTAATAATAAAGCTCAGTTCCAGCTGTAAATTAGATGGATTCCTCCTTTTGCAGTGAAGTCAATTTTGCATCACTCCATTGTGAATCTGTCCCTGCAGTAGGGAACAGGCACTGTGGTGAGAACAGCAGGAAATAAACTTTGCTGGGGACTGTTGAATGGCATAGTTATTGTTTACTATAGATTTTTGGGTGATTTTTTTGATGTATTTGCTAAGTGTAGTTGTGCTAACAACAGCATGAAAGGGGAATAACTGACTGTCACTCTCCTCTAGCAGCACATCCTGACTGGGGATATGGGACCTGGTGCTACTGCACATTAAAGAACGTACAGTCTTGAATTAGATAGTTTGTTCCATAACAAAATAAGAATTTTTCTGTCTTCTGGTCTAAATAATATAGTCTTCTTTGGCTCTTGAGGTAACAGGTTTCATTTTAGGAGAACAGTATCATGTACTGAGTGTGCAGGAATATGTGATGTTTGCACATCACTTTAAAGAACATACACATCATCATGAAAATGTGCATAGCTGTATTACAGTATTACATAAACACTTTCCTTTTAGTGCCTGTTTAATTTCCTTAGACGTTTTTTCTAAGGAATGACTTGTGTTCTGCTTTTAACACAGAGGAAGTACATTTCTTAATGGGTACTGAACTGCTTTGTTGCTGGCTGCCACATGTCAGAGAACAGCAATATACTGGACTCGTTCCTTATTTTTTCTCTTTCATAAAAACAAATTGCTCTGCTTTTTCTATCCAGTTTTGGTGGAGCACTCAGAACTGAACAATTTGAGTGAGCTAAACCATGATCTGTTTTGGAAACTTACTTTACCTGATAGCAGTCTCTTAACTGTTAGCCTATAGCTCCATGGTCAGATTGATCTGTTAGGTACAGGAAAATACAGTGCTACCTCCAGTCTTTTGTTTCTACCTGAGTTTTATTCTGTCCAGCTCCTGCTCTGCTGGCTGCTGTGTAGGAGGTGCTGGGCCATTAAGTGAAACTGATTAGCATACAAATACCTAATTAGGATAACTTTGACTGTCTCCCCTGAATCAGTAATGAACATCTTAGTTATATGTCTGCACATCTGCTGAGACCTGCTTGTGTTTTAGCTTTGCCTCTAACTGGTCAGACTGCAGAGGAGAAATGACAGTGCTGTGTTGTTACACAGTCCAAGTGTCCCCTGACTTTGTCATCATTTCTCTGTCTGCGCTGAACATGGATAGAAAGCGTGAAACAGTGCCAGTCAGCACTGAGCAGTAATGAAAATGCCAGCTGGAAACTTGGTGTTGTGAGTTAGAGAACTGTGTTTTATGTAACTGAATTACCCTGTGTGTCATCTGCCAAGCTTTCCTTCAAACGTCAGCTCTCAGGAGAGAAAAAGGGTGAATAATTTAACTCTGCATGTGCAAAACCACACAGATTTTATGTTATGCCTATCTGCAAGGTACAGATTACACAGTTTGTGTTACTGAAAGTGTGGAAAGACTGACCATTTATTGTTTCCCATCCTCTATTTCCATGACCAGCAGTTTTCATTCCT
>NW_008676161.1:18919-19909 GCF_000695815.1 Acanthisitta chloris
GTTTCTTCTAATTTTATCTGTAGTAAATGTTAGCTCTTCATAGCATTTCTTTCATTCACCTCTAATCCCAAAGCAAGATAACTAGAAAGGTTTGCTGTAAAATTTCTAATTACTTTATTTTTGTATCACGATTCTAAAACATTTATTTCTTCATTTGCTGCATGTACTAGAGGTGCACCTTCAGGCTTTAGTGTCAGCTTTCACAAATTTTGTGTTGAGCTGTGATGAATACAGTCTGAAGGATTGCAGTACCAAGAGAAAGTGCTTTTTTTGCTTCTTGTCAGCTCAAGACTCGTAAGATATTTCTCATGTACTTTTCTGAGGTATGGATCTGACTGCCAGAGAGCAGCTGAACAGCTTCCGTTGAGTGACTGCCTTTTCTTCTGGTTTAGACCTTTATCCAGCAAAAAACCCACTCTGAGTTGTCCTGCTGACTTTCCAATGTTTCCTTTCTCTCTGTACAGCTGCTGCTCGTTATGAAGAGGGAGAATCTGAAGCTGAGAGCATTACTTCCTTCATGGACACTTCTAATCCTCTTTATCAGCTTTATGACACAGTGAGAAGTTGCCGGAACAATCAGGGCCAGCTCATATCTGAACCTTTTTTCCACTTGCCCTCCAAGAAGAAGTATCCTGATTATTATCAGCAAATTAAAACACCAATTTCCTTGCAGCAGATCAGGTAAGAAAACAATGCAAACTACATCTGGTTTGAAACTATTCAAGGGTTTATTTCCAGAATCGTATCTTTGTGGTCAAGTTGTCAATGCCTAATGCAGAGTATGTACCACCTTTCCTCTGCATCTGATTGCTTCTTGTTTCAACTCAGTTTGCATCAGTCTTTTGATTATCTTTTATGGATGGCTGCTGGTGGGTTTATTTTCCTTGGAGTTTCTTTTAGAATGTGCCTGATGGTGCCATATCCATAATTCTGAGGGCCTTGTGTGCAGCAGAGATGAAAGCTTCTGCAGAGCACCCCATTTCTTTCTCT
>NW_008676161.1:19930-32409 GCF_000695815.1 Acanthisitta chloris
TACTGCTGTGTTTTCCAAATTAACAGTCTTTAGCAATGTGAACTGCAGAAAGATGGTTGCAGTTACATTCCTTTTGTCTAGGTCACTGTGTAACTGTGGATAATAATTATTATCACTCATGATGTAGCTGTCCTGGGCTGAAGTAAGCAGTTCATCATTTATAAATCTGTGAGCCATGAAAGGTTCATCAGATGCCAGAGCACAGTTGTCAGATTAGACCCCTGAGTGAAAATAAGTAAGGAAGATCTTTCTTTAGTGGCCCAAGTTAAGCTAACGTGATGGATGTGTGTCAGGGGCCTGAGTGCATTAGTAGACTTTAATAGTGCTGAGCAGCCTTGGGTGGCCCAGGCCTCCAGCCCAGTGGCCACTCCAGTCCCTGCTCAAGCTACACTGCAGGAGTGCTGGGCCTTCAGCCTTAGTGGGTGAGTGCTGGGCCCTTAGTGTTCACGTGTCTGTAATCCACTCTGATGCACAGCTCTGTAACTTGTAGTTACACCGTAATATGATCCACCAGACTTGGGATAATTGTTAAATAAGCAATGTCTTTGTTAGACCAGAAACTAACAAAGCTGGTTTGTGGGGTTTTTGAACTTGTCAGAGGGTGTTCTGCATGTGCTGGGGAACAAGTCTGGAGCTGCCACACTGGTTATCTATCCATTCGTGGCTTTAAAACATTTTTTCTTATGTCTTAGCACAGCTATTGGTTTGGCAGAGAAAGTGTTTCGTCTTGTCTTGAATGAAGCACAAAATGTACTTTTGATGGGAAAAAAGAAGTGAAATTGAGAAGAATCTTAGACAGTTGTCAGGAAGCTTTTTGTCTGAATGTACTTAAAAGTATCAGCTCAAATTATGTATGAACAGATTTAATTGGGAAAGGCTTTCCATTAAGATATCCTTGATACGAGTTGTAAGACAAATAATTTGCCATGGAGAGGCAACTGCACTTCTGCTTTCCCTCAGTGTAGGCAGATTGCATCTGGCTTTGTGAGCAGCACACAAACTCCACACAAGTGGAGTGAAGAACTGTAGAAAAAAATTACTTACTGCCTGAAAGCCTAGAAAATAAGGAGCGGGCAGAATTTTTAGGAAGAGTATTTGAGGCTCACAAGTTAAAGCACAGTGTTTATAGTAGTCCAGCTTCTTTTTGCAAATTCTGAAATTCAGCTGTTTATTAAATTGCCATATAACCTTTACTTCTTACTATACTTAAAAAGCCTTCAAATCGTGTATATAAGCACTTAGTTGATGTCTTTCAGGGAAAACTGAAGTTGGTGTGGTTTTACTGATATTGCAAATATATCTTTTGGTATTCAAAACTGTCACTTGTTAGGGTTGGAGGTTCTTTGTGGCTTTTTGTTGTGGGAGTTTGGTTTTGGGGATTGGTTTTTTTTTGTGGTTTGTTTGTGGGTTTTGAGGTTTTTTTGAGATATACATATAAAGGGCACATTTTCTGTTCCCAGATGGAGACAGTAAAGTTAAATGTCCCAGTGAAACGCTGAAGGTGTTGGAGTAAAGCCTGTTATTCCTGTCTCCTATCTGTTTTGCTTTGGCATCTGGCTGCCTAGGCTATCCTGCCAGAGTGAACTGTGCAGTGTGTGGCTGTTGCAAATTTCACAGCTAGTCATATATTTCAGGGGGTTTTGTGTGTGCTAAATGCAGGCAAAGTCTTAAAAAATAATACATGATTTCTAGAGGGAGTGTATGAGTGTGCTTAGCTTTAATGAGATGTACCTGTCACAGCCTCTCAGTCACTTCATGGGTGTTATGAGCCTCAGTCATTTGAGCTGAGTGCAGATCCCCAGCTGTTCCTTGATGTGGGAGGTAATCCTGCTGATAGCTTTGGTTTTCTGCTAGTTTCCTCCTGACTTGCTCTTTACAGAATCACAGAATAGCCAAGGCTGGAAGGAAGACCATCCAGCCCAACCCCTGGGTATGGCAGGGTCACCCAGGGCAAGGTGCCCAGGGCTATATCAAGTCAGGTTTTCAGTATCTCCACAGATGGAGACTCCACATCCTCCCTGGGCAGCCAGTGCCAGTGTTTGACCACCCTCACAGTAAAACCCCCTTGTGTTAGCTGAAATTTCATGTGCTCCCATTTGTTCCCCTTACCTCTTGCCCAGTCAGTGGGCACAGCTGAGATGAGCCTGGGTCCCCTTTCATTCCCTCCCACCAGGTGTTCTCTCACACTGATGAGAATTCCCTGCCTCAAACAGGACAAAACTCAGAGCTGTAGAACAAGAAAATCCTATTTTAAAAGAAAGGTATGACACTGAAGGCTGTGTCTTTCATGTGTGGTAAAAGTGCTTGGTGTGGAGGTTACTTGAAACTTGACATAGCTGATGGAAAGTCATTCTGTAATTACCAGTAACCATATGAATAGTCAGGAAACACAGGAGAATTTGTTCAGTGACCCAGTGCATAAGTGCTAGACCCTGGCATGCTTGCAGGAACTGTGTTCCTTTGTAAACTTGACAGTGTTAGGAGGTATGATCCCTAAGGCAAGAGGGTCAGGCTTTCTTATATCAGAGGAGGAAGGTGTGCCAGGGAGTTCCCAGATTTCAGCTCTCCTCAAACAAGTGAGGGCAGTGTGGGAGCACAGGCACTGAAATTGGCACCTTCACTGGCACACCCTGGTGTTTTGTGCTCCTGGAAGCTGAGATGGTAGTTGAGGTTTAAAAACATTGCAAGGATCTAGGGTAAAATCTGCCTGGGTTTGTGTGATGTCTACTGCTGGGGGAATTGAAATGCATTTTTCCTATGAACATGCCACTTTTTGGACAGTGGTCTGTGACACAGGAATCTAAACATTTCATTTGACTGCACTGGGATGTGTTGAGGCTCTCCCAAAGATGTGAGATTAGTGGTGGCTCTTGTTGCTTTTGGATTAATTATTGGTTATTTGAGTGGAGTTTACAGTAAGTGTCATCACCTGGTCAGGCAGATTGTGCCATGTCATTTAACCAGTTTTAGTACTATGGCAAATAAAGGAGTGGAACTTGAAGTAATGCAAACTACTGCCTGAGGTAACATCTGAAGAGTTAATAGAGAACTTTCTTATTTAAAAAAAAATGGAAAGAAAAGAGCCTAAACCCATTACAAATTAAGTTCTTCATGGAAAAAGAATTGCATTAAGATTTTAGTATTACATTGACTTTAGAAAAATAACATGACACTACTTTTCAGTTTGCTTAATTGATGAACAGGTAAATATTCTCTGCAGAGAAAATGATGACTGATATTTAGAATACATTGTGAATTTTCACTTCATCTGAAATTTAGGAGTTCTGTCATTCCTTTTGTCACTTGAAATAATTTTCTATTTGTTGAATATTGTATATTTTTAAAATCTTCTGGTTGCATAACCAGTTTCCTACCTTGGCAAGTAGTTCCAGTGCATATGTAAGGCCTTTATGAAATTTCAGGCTCAAGTAAACAAGGTTCCTGATGTATTTTGTTGACATTTGTCAAATGCCTTTCGTGATCCCACACATCCTTTGTTTGTGGGTTTTTTCCCTGAAGAGACAGGACTAGCACTTCACAATTTCAGAATATGAGAAAATAAGTTACATAACTGGTTTTAGTCATGTGTCTGAATTTTTTCTGTAGGAAATTTGTAGGCATAGTATGTGCCCAATATGATGACTCTTTTGATTCTGTGAAGAGACGTATCTCTCCCATCATCAGTTCTTTCAGATATTCCCCCTGGAAGGGCTGATGAGATTCCAGGAGACCTCTGGGAGGCTGAGTGCCAGCATACTGTATTGTTTGTCAATTACTCTTCTGATTTTGACCCAACTAAATGTCCTGCCAGTGTTGTTTTGGGCTTAGTGGCCTTATGAAACTGTAGCCTACCTTTTAAACTGTGATTATTTTCCCCTTATTTTGCCAAGGTCGTTATGTTTCAAAGGATATTCTTCCAAGTTTTAATCTTGCTTTTGGCTCCAGATGTATCACAGTCAATCATTTGACAGAAATTTCTCTTGGTTTCTAGTGTGTAATTTGTGTTACATTGGCAGTGACTTTTTGCAGAGCTGTGGGGTTGGTTCGCTTTAGTCTCACTTTGTGAAATAAACTGATGTTTTAAAATCCTTTTCTCCTAAGATTGGTGAGATGGCCTGTGAAAAATGTGTTGTGAAGCTGCATTTCATAGCATTCACAGTACTTGTGTTCTGCTGAGTTTGACTGTAATTAACTCTGTTCAAAGTACTTCTGTGAATAACCTTCTTAATTAATCATCCTATTGTTTGCTGATAGCAAGTACATTGAAGGGGGTGGGAAGAGAGGAGGCTCTTTGCAGACTCCAACAGGATCACTTTTGTTCCTATGCATTTTCATTCTTCATACCTGTGGTTGGAAGTTTTCTCTTTCCAAACCATATGGGCTAAGTCTGGATTTTCACTTTTGTGGTCAGCCCTCATGAATACAGCTGTGAATCTAAGTTTTCTTAAAATCAGATGCCCTGAACCTTGGTTGGTTGGGTGTGGATACACAAGTGGTGATAGTGTTCACATCCTGAGTATTTATGACCCTGTGCATCATATGCTAGTGGTTTAGAGCAAAATAATCCTAAATGTCATGAGCTTTTTATTTCGTTTTTGACTTTTGTAATACCAGTCTCATATTCCTTAACATATGCAAATAATCGTTGCTGGAATTTTACAAGGTGTAAATGGAGGCTGATTTGCCTTTTCTTCATAGCAATTTAATTGGTACCCAAAATCTTGTCCTTTTGGGAGGATTCCGTGTTTGTTTGTGTATTTATTGCATACTAATCTAATGATTATTATATTGGTAACTCTCCTGTTTTCTGGAGCAACAGAATGAAGCTGGCAGGAAAATTTCTCGATTATCTGTTGCTTCAGTTGGAAATATTAAAATAACCTGAAAAGTAATGCATAAAGGTTTGCAAGATATTGATGTCTTAAAGTCTTAAAAAACATGTATGAACCCAAAACGGTTCATTTGAAATGAGAATGACAACAGGTGATTTTCCCCACATCTTCCATTTAGGATATTTGTCCGAAGTTGTTTTTTTATTTTTTCATGATCATTGGAGACACACTGATTCTTCAACTCTGAAATAAAAAGAAACATGCTTCATCTCGCTGTTTCAGTGAGGCACATGCAGTTGCCATCCTGGAAATGTGCAGTGAGGTGGACATTTCCTGCAGAATGTTTTTCCATCACGACAGCTTTACAGACATGTGCACTTCTCTGTGGGTTTTATAACAGTTTCAGCTGTGTGCCATGTTTAATCCAACTGTGACTTCCTCATCCTTGGCTGACCTGTGAGAATTCTGCTTTACACCGCTTGGACTTCAGCTTTACAGCTGAACTTTGTCAGGCAAGGTTTGAGGCTAAAACATAGTTATATTACATTTATTTTGTGGTAGAGCTTATTCTCCATCAGACAGGTTCACATTGAGCCAGGTGCAGAAGAAACCAGACTGGGTTTAAAGGTATGTAAGCAGCAGATGTGCCAGGCAGGCAGGTCAGGAGGGAGCTGTGCAGGAGGATGGCTGAGGTTTGCAGCTGTGATAGGGTTTGGGGTTTGTGTTGTTGCAGATTAATATTTTCTGCTGTGTGTAATGAAGTTTTGGAAGGTTTAAAAGAGTTGTCTAGAACTTTCACCCATTGTGCAAGGAAATGTGAGAAACCCATAAAGTTGTTGGCAAGCTTAGTGCACTGATTCATGTGTTTAGTGTGTGAAAAATGACTTTATTGTTATGAGTCCTCTCCTGTTTTCACGTGAAGACAAGGGAAACATTGGAGTGGGTTAGCATGAGAGATTCTGGGCACTCCTGGTTCCCACTGAAGACGAAGGGGTTGGTGTAGGGCAGGCAGTGGTGGTGGTGGTGCAGAGCTTGCCTGTCACACTGGCATCATGCCCTGAGGTCAGGCTGAGGGGCACTGGAGTAGTGTCAGCAGGTCGTGCTCCTGCCTCCCCCGTGCCACATCCCATCTGAGTGTGCAGACAGGACTTCAGTCTGCATGGCTTGCAGAATTATTGAAGCCATTCTCTAAGAGGAGATATGTTTCCCTCATATAGTTACAACTGTAGATGTTACTTGAGCACCAGAAAAAGAAAACACGTTTCTGTAATTAAGAGCTCTTTGGGTATTGATTTTTCGTGAAAATTAAGATACTAAAGAACTGTTTTGCACTGTGCAACTTGTGAAGGATCTGATTGGTATTTCTCTTTTGCAGAACCAAGCTGAAGAACCATGAATATGAAACTTTAGATCAGTTGGAGGCTGATCTGAATTTGATGTTTGAAAATGCCAAGCGGTACAATGTTCCCAATTCTGCCATCTATAAAAGAGTACTGAAAATGCAGCAGGTTATGCAGGTATGTGGAGTAGAACAATCGAAAGGATATAACTTCACATGTCAATTTATTTCCCTAATGGGTATTTTGCAAAGTAATGTTTACCTAGACCTGTATTTGCAGTGGTGTTTTCTTGCTTAGGGGGAAGTATGGGAATGAAGAGCATCATAAAGTGATTTATCTTCAGCACACCTGCTGCCTTCTGTGATTTCATTTGGTCAATTTATCCCTTACTATGACTCTTAACACAATCAAGTTGGAGAAGATTGATGATATGAGGATTTTTTAGGGTTTGCAGTTAGTTGGAGCATGCTAAACCACTTCAGATTTCACTAAGTGTTCCAGCTAAGTGCTGCAGTCTGAAATGGCATTGTTTTCAGATTGGTTCTTCAAAAACTGTTCTGACTGTTAGAAAGAATTATGCTGCTGTTTTATGTCTCCCAACTTATATTAAACAAATCACTGGAAATATTTTGATGCTGGTTTAGTCTCAAAACCCATAGTTGCATCTTTCTTTGTGCTTCTGATCTATTTAAATGTTCAGTACTATTCTGGAAGTGTCCAGCAGTGAGTTTGGCTTCAGGGATTTGCTCTTTTTTCAGGCAAAGAAGAAGGAGCTCGCTAGGAGAGATGATATTGAGGATGGGGACAGTATGATTTCTTCTGCTACATCTGATACTGGAAGCTCAAAAAGGAAAAGGTATGTGCTGCTGTAGTTCCTGCAGACCGTGACACTGCTGCATCTTTTATGTGTTAAAGAGAATAAGCAGCCGTGGTCTTTAGCATTTGTGTAGGGATTTGTAATTCTGAAACTTAACATTGTTGAGTGTTGGTTCTAATTAACTTAAAACTATTTGCTGACTTTATTTTCCTGTTTTGGTCTATTAGTTGACAGTTGTCAACATCAGTTCAGTAAGTGGCATGGACACTGTAGTTACATTGAATTAGGTGAGCGTTAGTGATGGTTTATGGAAAGAATTCTTTACAGTGATTGCAGCTATGTAATTAATGTTCCTCTGCATATTTCTTTGGTGTTGCTTATGACCTTCAGCTTCCTATATATTTATTTCTTTGTTCTGCCAAAGTAACAGCCATTGTGGGGGGAGGAAGGGAATGAAACAGAGCATCAGCAAAGAGGCACTGAAGAGCAGTCATGTAAATGCAATGATATACACCCATAACTAATCTGTAGGGAGAAAATGTGAACATGGATTTAGGAGGTGGTACAGTCTAGGGATGCTAGGAGGAAGAAATGTAGTGGAACAATAAGACAGACCACAGTACCAAATGAAGGTTGGGAAGGAACAAGTTGTGAAAATTGTTAGTTTTGTGATCTTTGGGCTCAAAGAAAAGTACTAAACTAATCAGTCAAATTGTCATTGGTGTCCTTTTAATCCCATGTTGCTTTTGATCACCTTGTCCAAGACAATACTGAAATGCTTAAAAGAAGGAATCTATCAGGCCTTGTCATCTGAGAACAGTAAGAGACAAAAAGTTGTGTTCATAGGTATGGGAAATCAAAATGATGCCTGAACAGAACCTGAAAATGCTTCTGATGTTGTCAGTTCAATATTAGTTATTCATTTCACTTGATGAATGATAGGAAGGAAAAGAAGATTGTAAATGCTACTGATGGCAAAAGTGAAACACTGAGAGGAATTTCAAAACGTTGCTGAGAAAAGGAAACTAATAACCCATGAAAAACTCATCCTGTTGGGAAAATAACAGTGACACAGAAGAAAGTTGTTTGAATGTCCCCTTTCATGTATCAGATGCATGACCTGAATCTTGAGTCCTGGCAGACCTTTTGCTATTTCTGCTTTGGTTTCGCTTTGCCTGCTTCCATTGAACTGAATGCTGAAACTTGGAAACATGTTAAAATGGGGAATTTGGAAGCATGTCTGTGTTCCGGCATTGCTCATCTGCTAGTGTGAGCAGCTAACTAGCATTTTCCAGCAGTGATGATAATGCAGAAAAAAAGTTTTTAACCTATGTAAGATACATTTTGAGTTTTCTTTGTTGTTAATTTTCATTATTTTGCTGAGCTCACCAAGGAGCAAAAGGTGTTTGAGGCATGAGGCTGTGCTGAATTAGGAGTGTTTTAAATGTGGGAGGAAAAGATCCAGTTGTTGGAAAATCTGTGGTGCAGTTTGATCTCTGAGAAGTTATACAGGGATGTTTTGCTCGTTCTGCAGTTGGAGGTAGTTTCGGATTGTTTTGGTTTTGTTGTCTTTACAGATAATATAGTCAAAATTAGAACTACCTCAATAAATCTTAAGGAGATTGCAGTTTGGAAACTTGTTTAAAAGTGCTTTGTAGAGAGTGTATTTGAGTGCCACAGTACTGAGATGAGATTGTACGTTATTTTGTCTCCCTTACCTGATCTGCTCATAGACCATGCAGTGTATGCACAGGGAGCTCTGTCTTGGTTGTGCTGTCAGATTTCTTGAGACAGCCATAAGGGCTACACATAGGATGACTATGAATTTTGTGGGGATAGCATGTATGTGACCATTTTCTACCTGTGTTTGCAGTTTTGATGAGCTTTATGGACTTGTAACTTCATTTGGCTGTGACTGACAGATATTTAAGCAGTTCAGATCCTTCTTACTACTACATTCTTGATGTCCTTATTTTCTTTTATCTGGTACTGAAGAATTTCTCTGAAATAGTAGCTCAAGTCTTTGATATTCTATATTCAGCAGATGTAGTCACAAAGATACTGGCTGGATGTTTTTTCCTGTTTGCTCTGGATCTTGAGCTCCTGGATTCAGACTCCTGGTCCTGACCAGTTTGTTTTCTCTGCAGCTGAGAAGTGCTTAAAGCTCCTTTTGACCCATGCAACTGTGAAAAAGAGTTATTTGTTTTATTCTGTAGTATACTTAAACTCAAGTGCAATGAGAGAAAAATCATATCTAAGAGTAGTTTCCTGCTCCTGTTGCAGACTGTGGGTTATGGTGCTGTTGTCATCTGCAAATTCTGGTGCATTGTCTTAATGTTGAATTCTTGAGTGTGTTTAGGTGGTTCTGGTTGTTTTTCCATGGCAGAGGAAAATGTCATTTTGATATTTGTGTTGGAAGTGGGAAAAAGAGCCCCTGACATTTATTCTTTCCCTTTTTCTTTTTCTCCTTGACCTAACAGTAAAAAGAATATCCGGAAGCAGCGAATGAAGATCTTATACAATGCAGTTCTGGAAGCTCGAGAGCCAGGCACAGGCAGGAGGCTCTGTGATCTGTTCACAGTTAAGCCATCCAAAAAGGACTATCCAGACTATTATAAAATTATCTTGGAGCCAATGGACTTGAAAATGATCGAACACAACATCCGCAACGACAAGTACGCGGCGGAGGAAGCCATGATCGAAGACATGAAGCTCATGTTCCGAAACGCGAGGCATTACAACGAGGAAGGCTCCCAGGTACTGATTTCATTCATCACTCACACTCACCTCTCTTCTTTGCAGATGTGTCAGTTATGGTAGGATGATTTCATTTTGACTGTTACTCACATTATTTATTATAACTGTTTATTGAACTAAAATAGAAATTCTCCGAACTTCTGAAGGAAGGATTTCTCTGTTGGAAAGAAACCAGCTTTGTTGTCATGGAAGTAGAGAGTGTGGGGGATCAGATTAGAAGGCCTGACTTGTTTAGCCTAGCAAAAGGAGTCTGAAAGGAATATGTTTTTCATTTACAAATGTACTGCAGGGTGTGTCTGTACTGCGATGTTTCTCAACCAGCAAGCAGGGTGTTGTGAAACAGGGTGCGGGTAAGGATTTCCAGCTGTTTCTAATAAGGAACTTGATCAGCTACTGTACAGGACTTTATGATGAGGTTACATTCACTGAGGTTGGATTTGAAGACCCAGGAGGACTGTTCTAGGCCTTTGTACCTTGGTGGAATCACAGTAGTTTAAGAGATCTTTAATTGCTCAGCTGAAGGGTTTGATGAGGGAGTTGATAAAACAACTTGCCATTTTGTAGTCTTTGGAACAGAAATGCAGCTTGATTAGATAATTTATTCAAGGGGTTTAGCTCCCTGATTTTGATGGTGTTCATCAGTTCTGCTTACCTGTGTGAGTCAGATAAAAAGGATTTATTTCTCAAATGTACACTTTGCATAAAGTACTTGATTTTTCTCACAGCTTTTCCAAACTAACATTTAGATGTTCCTTAGGGGCTAGTTTTAAACTAAACACAGTAAACCTTGTTTTGGCTGGTTTTTGATTGCTTTTACTGATTAATAGGTGTACAATGATGCCCATATGCTGGAAAAGATCCTTAAAGAAAAAAGGAAAGAACTGGGACCCTTGGCTGAAGATGATGATGTTGCATCCCCTAAACTAAAGCTAAGTAAGGCAACCTTGTACATTGCTCTGTCTCATTTCAGCACTTATGAAACTCCAATACAGATGGACAGATCTTCCTTTTAGAGTAGTTCTGCACATGTACACGGATGTGCAAAGTAGAATTACGTTTTCTAAATCATCACAGCAATGGTTTGGTGTACACAGATGTGCAAAGTAGAATTACATTTTCTAAATCATCACAGCAATGGTTTGTTTATATGCATATAAAATAGAATTAAGTTGTTGCATGTAGTGTTTTCTAAGAAAAGTAAATTAGAGTGTAGAAAGAAAACTGCAGAATGACTGGAATGAGCAGCATTTAGTCATGTAGTGTCATCCAGATGTTGGATGGTGCATTGTGTGCCCAGTCACTCTGACCATGTGTTGCAGGGTTTGCTTACAAGTGAGGCACTTCTCACACTGAGCAAAGCTCTTCATTTCCTTGGGTAAATGTCTGGGATTTCCACTGAATGGTAAAAGAGTGAGCTTTATTTGTAAAACTATTGAAAGCCATGAAAAACATGGAAGCGAAACTTCCCACGTCTGTTCTGAGAGCTGTTTCCCTTACAAACTGGATTTGTTACTAGCCAAATCTTGTGTACCTCTAATATGTGTTCAGAATTTAGCAAACTGAGAAGAATAAAATTGCACAGAAAGACTTAAAGAAACTTAACTGCACACAGGCCTCTTAAAAATTAAACGTGCAGCTCTCAGGTAAGGCCCAGGTGTAGAGAACTCACAGGCAGAGTCTGTGCAGCACAGTGACACAGATCCTGAATTAATCAGAAAGCCAATCTGATTGATAATCCTGTGGGAGGCCTTAATTTGCATTTTACCTGTAATAATCCTCTCAATTTGGCATAAATGTCATAAGGAATCTGATAATATTTAGAATACTCAGTGATAGCAAAACCCCTCTGATGTCTGGATTTTTAACAGCTGTAGAGAGAAAGGTATGCAGGGCTGGCAAAATCAAACTGAGTATAGAGGAGCTGAGTAATGACATGAGGTAGGAAAAGATGTTTTCCATGCTAAGTGTGAAGAGGCCTTGGCCAGGCGGACCAGATAGTGAGTTATGATTCCATCTTTGCCAAAAATAACATTTTAAAAATACAGTCATGCAGTTATAAAAAGTAAAGCAAACTGCAGCGTGGAATGGGCTCCGTGTTGTGAGGCTTGTGCTCATCCCATTGCTTCAGTGAGCAATTCTCCAGTCTGCACTGGAGATGGACCAGAGAAGTGTGAGAGTTCTTGGATTTATCATTTTTCTTTTTGTTTGTCTTTTTTTCTTTCTGTCATCTTAGGCAGGAAAAGTGGGATTTCTCCTAAAAAATCCAAGTACATGACTCCAATGCAGCAGAAGCTGAATGAGGTGTACGAGGCCGTTAAGAACTACACGGACAAGCGAGGCAGGCGGCTCAGCGCCATCTTCCTGCGGCTGCCGTCCCGCTCCGAGCTCCCCGACTACTATGTCACCATTAAAAAACCTGTGGACATGGAAAAGATCAGGAGCCATATGATGGCAAATAAATACCAGGATATCGACTCCATGGTGGAGGACTTTGTGATGATGTTCAATAACGCTTGCACTTACAACGAGCCGGAGTCTTTGATTTATAAGGATGCTCTTGTCCTGCATAAGGTTTTGCTTGAGACTCGGAGGGAAATAGAAGGAGATGAGGATTCTCATGTGCCCAATGTCACTTTGCTAATTCAGGAACTTATCCATAACCTTTTTGTATCTGTTATGAGCCACCAGGATGATGAGGGCAGATGTTACAGTGATTCCTTAGCTGAGATTCCT
>NW_008676161.1:32429-32793 GCF_000695815.1 Acanthisitta chloris
CCCCCCTGACTTTTGATATTATCCGAAAAAATGTTGAAAATAATCGCTACAGAAGACTGGACTTGTTCCAGGAGAATATGTTTGAGGTACTGGAGAGGGCAAGGAGAATGAACAGGTGAGCAAACCCTTATTTGTCAGGTGTCCTTGATCTTATCACATGAGTTTTACATGTTAATGTTAGACAAAGACTGTTTTTCTGGAGTGTTTGCTTTCCTTGATATGGGTGTTTGGAAAACTAAATCTCAAAAGCTCTATCAGGTCTTCAGTGGAATGTTTGTTTTCATTTGACAAAAAGGAAAACATTAGGTTTCTGCCATGAGATAATTCTGATGTTAATGTTCCGTATGAAAACCAGGTTCCTGCT
>NW_008676161.1:32810-62924 GCF_000695815.1 Acanthisitta chloris
GAGGAGAAGGAGCTCTTCACTAGCTGCTTGACTAGTGCATTGCACTTTCGGTGCAATCACTCGTAGATGAGTTATGGTAATACTGTGCAAAAAGCTCTGAACACTTGCAACTTCTTGCAGTGTTTTACTTGAATCAGCATTTTTGGGGGTGTGCAGGTGAGATCTTGGCTCTGAAGGAGAGGAGGTAAAAGTGATATTAAAACATCAAACAGGAGTGTGTATAATTGAAATGAACCAGTTTTGTTAAGCATACAGTTGTTGCTCAAGTTTTCAGAAGTTAATAGATTGTAGAGGTCCAGTGGCAAGTAGTCTTGGTCACAACTAGTTACTTCTGATTTTCCTGGTGTTTCGGGACTGGTGGATATATGTGTATACAGTGTGTGCAAAACACTGTTTTGAGTAAGCTGTAATGCCAACTGACAGCAGAGGAGCAGGTGAAACATGACTTGTCAGTCTCTGCTGCTGCTTATTATGAGTAAGCACGGGAATCTTTGTTAGAGGGAAGCACTAAGTATGGCAATTGATATGTGTGTTTAGGCTCCTGTTTGACCCTACACACTCAGTTTTTCCCTGTTGTATGTGTTTTTGTCCAGAACTGATTCAGAGATTTATGAGGATGCCGTCGAACTTCAGCAGTTCTTTATTAAAATTCGAGATGAACTGTGTAAGAATGGAGAGATTCTTCTGTCACCTGCTCTCAGCTATACCACCAAGCATCTTCACAATGATGTAGAAAAAGAAAAGAAGGAAAAGCTGCCCAAAGAAATAGAGGAGGACAAACTCAAAAGGGAGGAGGAGAAGAGAGGTAGCTACTTTCTTTTCATGATTCTTGAAATTACTAATTAAAAAATGTACCTGTGGATGTGGTGTGTGCCCTGCTGTTGCTGCAGCTTCACCTGTTGAAGGGCTCAATAGTCTAGCTGTCTGCCAAGGGTCTTGTCTTTTAAAGCTTTGAGAGATTTATTTCACTTTGGTCCTTGTCATCCAGGCCAGAGAGCTTTTACAAAAGAGATGTAGGTAGATCCTAACCTTATGTAAACTCTTTAATCAGAGCACACTGGGGTACCAGTATTCTTATTTCAAGGACATTATAAAAGAAGACAATAGCTTTTTACTCGAGCTTTCTGCTGACAACAGCCTAGCACTAACTGTTCCAACTGACCTTTTAGTTGTTCCTATTTTGACAAGTACTGGTTTCTTGATGTGTTGGTGGTGCTGTCTGTGATCATGCTTTCAACACTGCTAAAGAAGTGGTATTTAACTAAGCCTTTTGTGTTTCTTATTTGGCTGCTCTTGAGTGTGGAGAGGAATGAGCTTGCACTATTTTGTAGGGCAAGAAAACTACTGTGAAGGTCCTTTGTGTTTCACAGTTCCTGATTGTTACTGTCCATACTCTTTTGTGGAGTGTGCCTAGGGGAATGCATAAAGCTCTCCAATTGCCTCTCTCCACAGATGGGGGCAGAGCTGTTAGTTCTGACATGCTTCATCTTCCCTCGTAGCACTGATGTCAGCAGCAGTAAAGTCTGGTTACTTGAGCCTCAGGGTGAGGGCATTGACATAAGGAATCTTGGCTAGCGCGGAAATGTGACATTACTAACATCTGGTTTTCCCTTCTTGGAATAAGAAGCTGAAAAGAGTGAAGACTCCTCAGGATCAGCTGGGCTGTCAAGCTTACATCGGACCTACAGCCAGGATTGCAGCTTCAAGAACAGCATGTACCATGTGGGAGATTATGTGTATGTGGAGCCTGCAGAAGCCAACTTGCAGCCTCACATCGTCTGTATCGAGAGGCTGTGGGAAGACTCAGCTGGTAAGGATGCTTTTGCTGGAGGGAAACAATATGGTGAAGCTTCTTACTACTATTTTAAGCTTCCAATTGGATTTTTTTTTAATGTGTAGATGTTATTTATGTTATTTGCAGAACTGTGTGTGGACTTGGGAGTATTTTTCTTGTTTCCAAGTTGCTTTTTTTCCATAGGATATTAGGAGTAGAAAGTTCTTGGATCAGCAGATGTGTTTTTGATGTCCATTTCTATTTACCCTCAAATTGTAAGCAACCCAGAGAACAGGCTCTTCTGAGTGGGATGGGCTCCCTGTAATGTAGTCACAGAAGAATCCTGTTTTTCTGTGCTGAGAAGTGTGAACCAAAGTTGGGCACATCTCATTGCAAATGTTCCACAGACCAACTCGGTTGTTCTGAGGAAAAGTTAGAGGCAAGTTGAACTTGCCCGTGTTAAATTTCATAATTGAGCTGAATCTTGCATTTTCAAGGCCAAATCAAGCCATAATAAACATATTTTGGGATTTTTTTTCTCATCAGTGATGCCTTCTGCTTGCAGCAGGTGCTTCCCTTAAGTGTAAGGAAGGCTAGAGATATGACAAGAGTATCAGATAAGCATGGTATGCTCTCAGCACCTGGAAACTACAGTTGCTGAGACCTGAAGTGGGGTATGGTGGAGATAACCACTTTGGTGACACTTTGTTTTGAAAGGGATAGAGCAGATGTGTTACAAGGACACATTAAAGACTGTGAATCTTAACTTTGGAGAGGAGGAATTTTAAGTAGGATATAATTAAGCTTTGCAAAATCGTGAAGTGTGTAGATGAGGTGAATGTAGAAATACTCTTCAACATATCCACCATTACTGGAGTTAAAGGGCACTCATTGGCACTCATAAATCAGACTCAAACATGTGAAAGTGTTTGGCTTTTCAGCACAGTGGGTGGTGAGCCTCCTACCTTCCCCAGGAGCTTGTGGAGGCAGATACATCAGCAGCTTCAAAAACTGAGTGAGACAAGTCCACGTGCAACTAAGTAATAAAGGGAATAACCAGGAAATAATAGCCAGATAAAGAGAGTAACTCTCTAACATCCCTAACACAATGGCTAGAAGTGGCCAAGATCAAATGTGTTCTCCTGCAGCCTCCCCTGCTCACTGAGTCAGGTACAGTGTGTTTGGGTAGATGCACCATTGGCAACTTGGATGTTTCTCATGTTCATTTGCCTGTGATGGAGAAAGGGAATAGCACTTTTTATTCAGGTTCAGTCTACAGATTTTCTTTGATTTAGAAACATAGTGCATGTTTATACCTTCTTTACAATACATAGTTGTAAGTTTGCACTTGTAACATGGAGGAATTAGTTCTTGAAAAACTTAAAATCAGTTATCCATGGTTCTTCAGATAGTCAGGTGATTGTCATGTGGTCTTGGAAAGCATTTAAAGGCCTGAAAGTTAAGGTTTATGAATAAGACCCAATCCCTCCTGTATTTTCCTGAGTTAGGTTTTTAAGCAACCTAGTGTTCCTCCCCGCAAAGGTGAAGCAATCTTGTCCTGTTTTAAAACAGATTGCTCTCAGTATAAATGGCTTCATGACTATTTGATTAGTCAATGAATCTATAGTTGTTCTTTCTTGCTCAAGCACCAGACAATGTGCTATTTTACATTTTTTTCTTCTTTCTCCCTTCTCTTGTTTTCTGTTTCAAAGGAGAGAAATGGCTCTATGGCTGCTGGTTTTATCGACCAAACGAAACGTTTCATCTTGCAACACGAAAATTCTTGGAGAAAGAGGTTTTTAAAAGCGACTATTACAATAAAGTTCCTGTTAGCAAAATTTTAGGCAAATGTGTGGTCATGTTTGTCAAGGTGAGATACTGTTCAGCCTAATTTATTAAGCAAGTAATATGTTCTCTGCTGTTTTCTTGTAGAGCTGTAGGTACTCAACATAGAGATATTCTACTACTAGTTAAATACAACAGGACTTGCTTCTGTGGACTGTTGGTATTCTTCCTTTGCTTCATGAGATGTAGTTCACCCAAGTAATGGTGATTCCCTGTGCTGGTTAGTCTGTAAATAAAATAATTAATGTTTATTTTTTATATAATGTTTGTAAATTAGAATGTTGTAAATTTTATTATATAATGTTTAAAAAAAGCATGTTTATTGGATGATTAGCTGACAGAGCATGTAGTAGAGACATTGCAGGTAACTTCTTAAAGATTCCCATAAAAGCACATAGATTTAGGTTTGGCAGAGAGGAGGACTTGAATGTCTTTGTAAGAGAACCAAATATTTTGTCTCTGTCTCAAGTTTGATTTCACATCATCCTTGTGCAGGGGATTTTTGGCTGGTTCACACTGTCCCAGTCCTGGGCAGTGCTGTGAAGGTGATGTGTTTGTATGGAGCAAAGTGCTGCAGCTGCTGAGCCTGAGTGGGATCACAGTCACACACCAATGAGCCTGGAGCTTACTGACCCCCACATGGTGGTCGTGTCCTCTTCCCAAGGCAAAGCTCAGAAAACTCTTTATCGGTGGTTTCAGGCTGCAGACCTTGTACTTGTTAATGTGCTGGTTTGGTCAACTAATAGAACCTAACTCTTCTCACATGCCAACCTGTACTAACATTAGCTGCTTCTCTGAGGGTGGGACTTCCTGTTGTTTGCTGTTAATTTTTAATGAAACGTGGATGTCAACCTGGAAGAAAAGAACTCGGCAAAAAGGCTTTATTATTCAAAAAGTGTTTCTGGTAGAAACAATGAAAAATAGGAAGCATGAGAAGGAGTTCACTGTGTGTCTGTGAGGAATGGGTGTGGGTGTTGCTGAAATATTTTCTATTTTTCCTTAAATCTGCAGGAATATTTTAAATTGTGTCCTGAAAACTTCAGAGATGAGGATGTCTATGTCTGTGAGTCACGCTATTCTGCAAAGACAAAATCTTTCAAAAAGATCAAGCTGTGGACTATGCCTGTCAGCTCTGTGAGATTTGTGCCACGAGATGTGCCCCTGCCTGTGGTCCGCGTTGCTTCTGTGTTTGCTAATACAGACAAAGTGGAGGAGGAGAAACACACTGAAAGCTTAGAGGAGAGTAAGGTGGGAGAAAACATCCTTCACCTTGAAAAGGTGTGTAAGGTAACAAGAGGAACATCAGTTATATTTGACAGATAAAGAATGACAAAATATCAGTACTGATGACTGAGGTGTCAACAGCATCCAGACAATAAAATATAGATAAATGTGGTGTTTCTGTTATAAACTATGTCACAGGCATTTGTAAATAAATACAAACAAAACAGATAATGAACTGTGTACATGTTTGTTAGCTTCGACAGCTTCTTGTGATTCTGTGAAGAGTTGGTTGGGTTTTTTACCACTTCAGAAAATTACACTATTACTGTAAAGCTTGCCTGAAGCCTAAAGGACCAGTAGAACTAAAAGTCAAATTCTGGTTCATAGCAATGCTGAAATGATTTATGACGTAGCATTTCAGTAAAATAGTCAGTAGCTAGGTAGCAGTAAGTAATATGTGATGTTCTGTTGTTTGTGGCCTATTTGTGGTTTGATAACTAAGTGATTTATTGTCAAAGTGCTTAAGAATATTTCTGTCCAACATGCTTAAGAATATTTCTGTCCAACATGCTGGATAAAATAGCTTATTTATTTTACTTAGTGTAATGAAATGAATTTGAGTAAAGGTATTAAAATCAATTAAGTTGAATTAATGTTATCTGAAATACATTTAGAGCCATAAAAAATTACAAGTCGTAAAATAAATCCACTTTACTTTGAGGTCTGTAACAGAACCTGAGAACAGAATACTCAGCACACTCTTTGTCAGCTTTAATCAGACACTTCTTTCCTGTGCAGTCACTGTGCACTGAGCAGATTGCCCAGGGAGGCTGTGGATTCTCCCTCACTGGAGATATTCCAGAACCATCTGGATGCAATCCTGTGCCATGTGCTCTAGGATGGCCCTGCTTGAGCAGGGAGGTTGGACCAGATTGCCCCACTGTAGCCCCTTCCAACCTGACCCATCCTGTGACTCTGTGACTTAGTATGTATTACTGTACTTATTCACATCATGACAAAAGTTGGAATTACTTCTAGTGAGAGAATGAAAACTTACAGACTTTTCCTTCCACCCTTTGGGGACACAGCCCATATTTCATTGTCTTTCTGAAATCCGAGACTAAACGCTCAAACGAAGCACGATGGGAGTTTTTACTAAAAAGTAAGAAATTAAACAGATTACATGGTATGAACTTGCAAGCAGTACACGGAGTGTTCATATTACTGTAGATGAGAGTTGAATTGTTAAATTTCTATGTGTGTTAACTTGGCCATATAAGAACTTAAGAGTTCTTACCTCTTCAGCATGTTACTTTGCCTTAAAGCATCACAGTGAGCTGACATGGCTTAGCTTGGCCAGTTAATTTGGAAGCAGTAGAACAAAAAAACCCTGTAAAGTACTGTTCTGGTAAAATGAGAGCTTTGTTATACAGGAAAGCTTGTGACAGACATGGAGAGTATTTTGGGCTTTGCTATTTCATTTCTAAATTTCAAGGCTTTTGCCTGTACAGCTGTTTAGTGTTTACATGCTACTGGTAACATAAAGATAGAGCAAAGCTTTTTACTAGCACTTGGAATCTATTTATTTATGTGTTTGGTTTTCCTCCTTCCACAAGTTTCTGAATGCTTATTCTTCTGCAGGACAAAGAAGATGTTCCAGTAGAAATGTCCAACGGAGAACCTGGTTGCCATTACTTTGAACAGCTCTGCTACAATGATATGTGGCTTAAGGTTGGGGATTGTGTCTTCATAAAATCACATGGGTTGGTGCGACCTCGAGTAGGAAGGTAAGTGCCACTGCTTTATTTGCAGTTTGTGGCTGTAAAATTAACTTGGACCAAAGACAGGGTGGTTGCAAAAAGTATAAAAGAGGATGGGGGGTGAAAATCTTGTGAGTGAAGTGTTACAAGCTCCTCATAGACTGAGGCAGATGTTTAGCTGCTTAATCAAAAGCTGCTATAGTTGTACAGTTGGAATAGGCTTCTGTACTTGTTTTCCACTGACAAGTTGTTCTTCCTGAACAACCTAGTGCATCCAGCTGTCTTACTTGGGAAGAATGGCCTTTCATTTATGTGGGTGGTTTGGTTTCTTTCCAGAATTGAAAAGATGTGGGTGCGAGATGGAGCTGCATATTTCTTTGGTCCAATCTTCATTCACCCTGAAGAAACTGAACATGAACCAACTAAGATGTTCTACAAGAAGGAAGTGTTTTTGAGTAACTTGGAAGAGACGTGTCCAATGACTTGCATTTTGGGTAATTATTAACAACTCCAATGAACACTCTTTTCCTACACAACCTGAAGCGCTTGATAGCTATGTGTAGGCTTGATTCCAAGTATGGTTTGTTCATACTGAACGGGGGAAAATTGATCATTCAGTCCATTTCTAATATGCATTGCTGTCTGTGGGACCTGTGGTAAGAATTTTCACTCTAAAGAGGCTTTCTGACAATAGGGGAATTACATGTATGATATCAAAGTGAAGATTGCAGCCAGGGATCAGAAAACTCCATTTTTCTTGCTTATTAATGTAATTATTCTGGTACATATTACCTGGAAAGTTGAAAGCAGCAGGAAGAGGTTGAAATCTGGTTGGTTGCAGAAGATGATGGCTATGTGCTTGGTTTTGGAGTTACAATGTTGTGACAAATGCAGTAATTGACAGTGGCTGTGGGGGATTGTTATTTTGCAGGTTTTCCTGTTCTTTTAAAAAAGCCAAAAGCTGCATTAAGTTGTTGGAGGTTCCTTGTGAGTGGCATTTTTGGATCAGGATATGAATTGGTGTATTTCCCATAGCTGCACCAAATACCAGGGATCTTCCAGACCTATGGGACAAGCAAAAAACTGGAGCTTCCATACTTTTCATAAAAGGTCTGCAAGTGTGGCTGCCTTCTTACCCAGCTCTTTCATTCCTGCAGGAAAGTGTGTCGTCCTGTCATTCAAAGACTTCCTGTGCTGCAGACCAACAGAAATCTCGGAAAATGATGTTTTCCTCTGTGAGAGTCGATACAACGAGAGCGACAAACAGATGAAGAAATTCAAAGGGCTGAAGAGGTTTTCACTCTCTGCCAAAGTTGTAGATGACGAGATATACTATTTTAGGTAAAAATGTGATGGGGGTGAGGGCTCTGGGCACTCTTCTGGATTGTGGTGGACTGACTGCTTGACAGCTAAGCCCTCACCCAGCCACTTGCTCTCTTCTCCACAGTGGGATGGGAGAGAGAATCTGAAGGGCAAAGGAAGAAAAACTCCTGGGTCAAGTTAAGGACAGTTTGAAACGTAAAGCAAAGGTGCACACACAAACAAGGGAAAATGAGGAATTAATTCCCTACTTTCCATCAGCAGGCAGATGCTTAGCTGTTTCCTGGAAAGCATACATAATAGTTACTTGAAAAGACAAAGGCCATCACCCCAAATGTTCCCCCATTCTCCTCCTTCCCCCCAGCTTTTATTGCTGAGCATGATGTCATATGGTATGGAATATCCCTTTGGTCAGTTTGGCTTAGCTGCCCTGGTTATCTCCCCTCCCAAATTACTGCCCACACACAGCCTGCTGGGGTGCAGAGTGGGAAAAACCAAAGGCCTTGGCAATGTGCCAGCATGTTTCAGCATTATCAGCACTATTGTCTCACAAATCCCAACACAGCACTGTGCAGGCTGCTGTGCAGGAAATTAACCCATTCCGGCCAGACCCAGGATGCAGATAGAGGTCGTTGTTGAAGGAGAGTAATATTGACTAATCACACTCTTGAGAAGAAGTCCAGATCACATCAGGCTTTTCATGGTCTTAATACTACTGGATGTTTTCTTTTTTTCTCCTGACTCTAGAAAAAGTTATTGCATTATCACATTGGTAAATCCTCTTGGATGCTGTTAAAATACTCAAGTCCTCATTATGGGTAACAGATTTCCAGGTGGTGTGCATTCATACCAAGTTCTGACCTAAGTATAACATAAAATTCAAGGAAGAGATAATGTTAACTGCAGAAATTAAGTATTTGCTGCATTGAAATCCCCTTCTAACTCATAATAAAATAAAATAAGAAAATCCTTCTAACAGGTGACTGAAATGAAACACTGACCATAGCCACAGAGTGCTTTCTGCTCAGTGTTCTGAAAGGAAGCACAGGCACATCCTCAGTCACCATTGCTTCCATACTGTTCAATGATAAACAAAGGAAAGTAGTTTTTCTCATCAAAAATACGTAGTTTCTTCTGTAAAGTGTGAGTGTGTTCTCAGCTGCTTTTTGTCTTCCTCCTCTGTGTTTCAGAAAACCCATAGTTCCTCAGAAGGAACCATCTCCACTACTGGAAAAGAAGATTCAGCAGCTGGAAGCGAAATTTGCTGAGTTGGAAGGAGGTGATGAGGACATGGAAGAGATGGGAGAAGAGGAAGGTGATATGACTGAAACACCTTCTATGCCTCAGCTTCAGGCCCCATTAGCTAGTGATTTGGACATAATGCCTTATACTCCACCACAGGTAAGTATTTTCCTTGAGGAACCTTTAAACCTTTTTAAACCTTGGAGCATTCTTTTCCCAATCAAAATGAAGAAAGAAACAGTAACACTTTATCATGTACACAGAATGGTTTGATACTTCAGTTCACAAGTGTGTGGAATAAATTATACAAAACAGTTTTGGGGTATCCAGTATGATATCCAGATTATAATATTTAAGTCCATAGAAATATTTTTAAAGGAAATCATTCAGCTGAGGAAAACCTAGGGAACGTTTTTATATGACATGCTAATGCTATTTATCGTTAGTAGGTTTTCTATGGCACTTGTTCAGAAGTACCAGCACTTATATTAAATACAAATTTTGTATGCGTGGCTTTAATTCTAATTATCAATTTACCTAACCCCCATTTTTCAGCTTTTCCTTACATTTTGAAAAAAACAACTAATTTGAGTGTTGTGGTTTCGCTACATTTTCAGAGAATGTTGTGTAGCATCCTCGAAGGAAAAAAATTGACTTTTTTTGTATTGAGTTGCCATTCTTACTTGGCTAATGGATAGGAAGTGCAAGAGGAGTAGAGTGTGGTTATACACTGCTGCCTGAACAGGGACTTTTGATCCCCTTCCCTCTCAAGCTGTGTTTCTTACACCCTGGAAGCTCCTGGAATTTGTGTAACTGAGTGTGGGAGCAGGGTGAGGATCTGCTTTAACTGGAAATTCACCTGACCAAGAAAAGTTTGTTTGCAACCCTTTGTCTGTCTCATCACACTCTCGCATCCAAACTAATGCCAGTGTTAGGGAGGCAATGGGAAGGACCTGCTGGAACAGGAGGGAGTTTCAGACACTTTTGTTAACCAGCAATATGGATTTCTTCTGTGTTACACTGACTGTGAACTGACACCCTCATTGGTAGATGAAGGCAGGATGTAACCTGGGATAGAAAAACCATTTTATGTCATCGGAAAGAGTTGATGAAGTTTAAAGCTTTTGCTTGGTTTGAGTGGGATCTTTTGCCATGTGGGCACACCACCAAATACATTCTCCTGTGCAAGGTTGCTCAGTGCTCTTGTTTTAACGTGCTGAATTGCATAAGCAGCATGAAAACTCTTTCAGAGTAGTGCAAGTAGAAATGGGATTTTATTTAACACCCACTGAACCCCAAAACTTTTAAACTTCTTTGTCTTCTGCTAACAAAGACGCTCATAAAACACCTAAGGATAAAGAGGGGTCAAGACAAGTGAACATATGGTATTGTGGGGCCTGGCAGGTGGGTGATGCTCTCCTGCTGCAGCTGGCTCCAAATTGAGTCAAACCTAGAAACAAGAGATGTGCAACTTCATCCTTTGCTTTAGCAGTATGGCTGAGAAAAGACACTAAAGGGGGGTCCTGATTAATTTTTTCTTGTAACACACCTGAAACTGACTGTGCAGTTATTGGACCCAAGTGGAAAAGATTCTGTTCATTTTTAAATTAGTGTATTGGAGATGTGAAAGAACAGAGAATACAAGAACCAAATTTGGAATTCTTGTGGTTTTTAAAGTCCTGTTTGCCCTTACAAACTGATGGGTAGGCTTCTACATTAGATCACTGGTATCTACACTGTTGCAAGCACTGTAAAGGCTAAAACAGCTGATAAGCCTGTAGCTATCTACATGCAGGTGTATGAGAGGCCATGTCATTGGGTTTCCCTGTTTTTGATTGAGACTCTCCATCTGCCAGTGTGGGCTTGGCCAAGAAGCCAGGCTGGAATTGTATGTGCCCTGTGTGTCATCCCACAACCTGTGTGGGATTTTCTTCTAGACAAGTTGTCTTTATGCTCATGAGGAAGATTCTAAGGGTGCCTTGCCATTTGTAAGTTAATACAGGGAAGTTTGAAATCCCATCCAAGTGTGCTTGGCTGAAACTGATGAGCAAGACTTTTTAAGCATCTTAGTATGGCCCGAGCTTTGTTTGACACTGAGAGAAGAGTTGTTGAACTGCCAAAGTGGCAAGTAGAAGGAGTTAGTAATGTGGTCAGAATTACAGGAGAGGAAGAAAACAGTTGAATATATATTTCTGTCTTTTTTTTCCCGACAGGTATTTGGAAACAATGACACTTTTCAAGATGTGACAAATTTGTAACATTTGGGGTGTGAGAAAGACCTTTGGAGGGTTTTAAATCAATGATACATTGTATTCTTACCAGAGAATGGGTGAATTGTGGTCTCTTGTGGCAAATACAGGTGGAAGGAGCCTTCAAAAAGGGGGTTCCTGCTGTGGTATCTTGGTAGTTGTCAGAATAGGTTAGTTTTTTTAATGGCTGAAAACATCAAGGGTAGCTCTCACCAGGAGCATCCATGGTGGAAAAAGCCAAGTTGCAGAATTTTTCTTACCCATCCTCATAAGTATGTGATGTGAACTTGTTGTGCAGGTGAACAATGATCAGCAAAATTGGGCTTTGGGCTTTTCAGGCTACTGAGGTAATAAGAGGTGAATACTTGAGAGAAAGGAATGTCTGGCAGGCAAAATAGGGAGCATTTAGCAGATGGAACCAGGGAAAGGAGAGATTGCAAAGGCTGAGGAGGAAATGGGGAACATTTTCCTAAAATGTGCGATGGCAAATAAAATATTTTGCTCAACATGTGTTGGCAACATTTCAGAACACCATGATGGACATAACATAATTACTTTTGCTCTCTTCTGGCCTTGCAAATAGTCACTTACTTGTTCCTCAGGATTTCTTAGTCCTATTGTTCAGTTTGGAATGATTTTGGCTAATAAGGAACATTCTGTGTTGTCTTAATGGCATCACACGTGGAAGGGCTGAAAAGCATCAGAACACTGTGATTTTCTTTTTTGCCCCCCTTGTGTACTTTTCCTAACTGCGTGCATATGCTTTCATCCTGCATAAGTGCAATCTCTCTCCAGGGACTCTAAGGCTTGGATAGTCCTTGTGCAAATATATTCAAGAGAAATGCAGAGTTACTTTGAATACTGTTTCTTACACCTTTGAATTGTATATGTCAAGAAGCTTCTCTTTTGTACACTTGTGGTCACAACTGCTTTTTCTCACAGTCCACTCCCAAGTCTGTTAAGGGCAGCACCAAGAAGGAGGGATCAAAAAGGAAGATCAACATGAGTGGGTACATCTTATTTAGCAGCGAGATGAGAGCTGTGATTAAAGCTCAGCACCCAGACTACTCCTTTGGAGAGCTCAGCAGGCTTGTAGGAACTGAATGGAGAAACTTGGAAGCAACAAAGAAAGCAGAATATGAAGGTAAATAAAACCTGAGATGCTAAACTCTTTTCTGCCTTTTATTCCTTCTCACCACATGTGTTACTGTTGTTCAGATGACAGGTTTAATTAAGGAATTATTTATGTTTGTTTTTTGGACATACCCTAAAGAGAAGTTCATATTGAGAGGTGACTGAAGAGGAGCAAAGAGATGTTTATGAGTTTAAGTAATGTAGTGCACTACTGATAGTTTAAATATCTTTGCCACAAATAACCAAATTAACAAAGACAAGAAAATGGGGACAAATTAGAAGGAAAGGGGCATAAAGCCTCTGGGCTGGAAGTCAGTTGGAAAAATGGTTTGTGAAAGTTTCCTTAAACAAGGACTGGGGGGAATTTTGGACAAGAAGCTCTTGAGAGCTGTAGCAGCAGGTAAGAAATGCTTACAGTCGAGCAGGGAAAGGTTCATTATTAACAGTACTTAGAGACCTAAGAAGCGTTGGTAGTATGAAATCAAGGGTGCAGAATCTGTTAGTATGCTGTAAATTTGTTCAGTAACAGTATTAATCAGCTGTTGTAACTGATTTTGTTGAGAGATTTCATATCCTAAAGTAAGCCTAGAAATATTTCATAGCCATGTGATACTTTGGACCTACCTTTCATCCCTCTTCTCCCTTCTTTCCCTCAATTCCTTCCCTCTTTTTCTTTCCTTCCCTCTCTCTTTTCCTTTCTTCTACTCCCTCCTTTTCCTCCCTCCCTCTATCCCTTCCCTTCCTTCTGATATCGGTCATTGTGTTTCAACTTTATTTGATTAAACTACAGTATAGTTGATCTTTAACAGCAGGGCCTTACCCAAGCCAAACACATTGGCTTGACAGCCATAGCTATTTCTCTATTAATAGTGTATCAACACTTCCAATATAAACACCTTTCTTTTAAGCAACTGTTGCAATTTTATTGGAAGGAAATGCTACTTTGGACATAGTTTTAACATCCTGGAAAGTTATTGGCCAATTAAGTTATAACTTTGCTTTTTTGAAAATCAGGTATGATAGATTATCTGCATATTCATTACTTCAAAGCAGCTTTGATCTTGCTGAAGCTTGCATGCTGTCATTGTGTGCTCTCAGCTGCCTCAGTCCTTCCTGGGTTGGCAGTAGCACCTCTTCGCAGTTCTAGAGACTAACATAGCAGCCCTGGCTATGTGCAGGTTTTCTTGGCAAATGCTGCAAAGGGAAATGGTAATGCTCTCTCTTTGTGACAGTATTATGGCCTTTACTTTTTTTTTTCTGTAGTAGTTTCCTTTTACACCCTTCTCGGTGCATGTATTATCTTTTTACTGGCAAATCCCTCCTTTCAGCCCAATTCTCCAGCAGTAGGATGGCTGCCATGTCACTGCTTCCTCGCTTAGAGCAGCTTGGTGTCTTGCGCTTATGCAGGAAGACACTGTTTGTCCTTTGTGTTTGACTGCCTATGTGCTTCTGTTTTAATCTTCCCTCTCAATTAAAAAATTCCAAAGCTTTTGGGTTTTGAGCTGCAGCTTCCCTGGCTTGGTGTCTGCCCGGAACTAGACCTACTTATATTTGGTTTTGAGGGGTTGGAGTGGGTTAACAAAGCGTCCAAACTGTGTTTGCTTACCATGTGTGAGAGAAACTCCTTCCACTGTGATGAGTGGTCTCATCAGTGATGTGCTCTCTGGTGTGGATGTGCACCAGGGAGCAGGGAGTAGGTGTGGTTTGTCACTTCATTGAAAAAGTGCCTTTCCATTTTCTGGTGAAAAGTAGTTTGCATTTTAGATCCGTTTTGATTCACTGAAATTCCATTTGGTGTATGTGTAGGACATTAGTTGGGTGTTTTAGTAATAGCTGAGTAAAGAGGAGGCTGCGTGGGAAGTGCCTGCATGGCTAAGTAAAATGAAATAGTGCATGGGATTGAGGTAAAGGCCTGTTTTAAGGAAAAACTCTGTTCAAAGCAGAAGGTCTTTTTCCTGTCTCTTGAGATGTGTTGGAAATGTTTGAATGATCTCAAGTCCTGGCCTAAGTGTTTTGGGTTTAGTATTGAGTATTAAGGTGAATGCTCCAGGCTGAACTCTCAGTCACCTCTAGTTCCCTTTGGTAGTGTGGTTCTATCTGTTAGTTCCATGGCAGTCAGGGCAAAGATAGGGGCTAGGTAGGACTTAAGTACTGTCAGGTCCTTCTTGAAACCTCAGCATTCTGAAGTCTGATAAAGCTGAACATCTAACAGTAATTTCTCATTCCTCAGTGTCTCCAGAACATTTGCTTTTGTCTGACCATGTTTTCTGGGCTGGCCAAAAGTAGGTGAATGTGAGAACAACTGCTTCATCTTCTCCCCAACTGCTTGGTCTTCTCTGGAGAGGATTATGTCATTTTTTCTACTTCAGGGTCTACAATTTGAATGTCTTGTGTATTTTGTGCTTAATACATATGAGTTGCCTGTAGTAAATGTAGGAATTTCTTCGCATTGCAATCTCTCCCTGAAGTGACAGAAGTGGAAGGAAGGAAGGAAATGCTTTTGGAAATGTAACTGGTCTTGGAGTATATGGAATTAGAGATAGAAGCTGCACCAACAGGTTCTAGAGGGGTCAAACACGTGATAGATGTCCGAAGTCATGTACCAGAGAAAGCAGGTAGCACTGCCAGGATGCATAACTGAATCTCCTTGATGAATTTCTTCTTGGCCTTCATTTGACAGAGGACCTTGATTGATGATTTAGTGGCAGTTTCCATCTTTCACCAACTGCAAGAGAACTTGCAGCCCTGAATTCACTGTTGGTAGAAGTTGCTGGAGATGTTTGCCGCGTCCGTGTATTCTTCGTTGTTCCTCATTGTGCCGATCAGACACAGTGTTCAGAGTAAACCGATCAGGAACTTGCATGCCCCCAAAACATCTGCAGTGGGCATTCAGTATATCTCCTTTTTTGGTTTTCTTGGGGTTTTGGTTTTTTTCTTTCTTCTTTCCATGACCCTTTGCCCTTCCCTTAATATATAATTGTCCTCTGGTCAGATTACCCTGCAGTAGATCTTTTGTTCTTGCAGTCACACTGAGAAACTTGCTTGAGATAATGACCAGATTCATCGTACAAAGGACACACATGACCTCCAGTGAGCAGCACAATGTGAGTTAGACATCTTCAGCAAAAAAAATATAGCTCAAAGGGGACCAAATGGGGAGAATGACAGAAAGAGGCAGAGGAAAATATTTTTGGTTTATTGACCTGCTGCTTGTTATGTTCCAAACACTAAGGACCTATCATACACTAGGGAAACTTTACAAATACTCCCCGATTTTGCCACCACTTTTCAGCTGCATCAGTAGTAAAATATATGGGGAGCCCAGAAGTAAATGGACCACCAGCTGGCACTGCTGTCTGCTGTTTGTATTGTACCTGAGGGTACATCTGGTAGACATGGTGCCTTCCCACAGCAGCTGGTCGTGGATCTGCACGAGAGCTGCTGGCCTTGGCTGCAGCTGGTTTGGCTGAGCCAGTGGTGTCAAAACAGGGAATGCTTTGCCATGTTCTCCCAGTGCGGACCGAGCCTAGTGCTGGACTGCTGCTTCATGTTGGTAACACTGGTGTTATTATCAAATTTGTTCTTTTGACTTTTTAAAATTTTTTATTTCATTATTTATTTTAATTATTTATTTTTTTTTAGAAAGAGCTAAAACTTTGTGGAATATTTTTCATGAAAGGTTCTCTAAAAGTCTTAGCTGCAGCCACATGAAATCAAATCATATGCTGTATAAAAAGATTCATCTGTTCTACTTTATATTTGACTAAACTATGCCAGTGTTTGACTAGTCCTTTTTAATGAACAGATAATATTTTGAAAGTCTGGGTTACAAAACAGAACTGAAAATCTAAAATACTTTTACAGAGCGGGCAGCTAAAGTTGCTGAGCAGCAGGAGAGAGAGCGAGCAGCACAGCAGCAGAATTCCTCCCCCCGGGCAGGCACTCCTGTCGGGGCTCTTATGGGGGTGGTGCCGCCACCAACACCAATGGGAATGCTCAATCAGCAGTTGACACCTGTTGCAGGTAAAACGTAGGAGCTATGACCATTTTTTCCTCATCCACTATATCAACCCCCTTCATAACTCTGAACACTCTCTTGGGTCACGTTGTTCTTGCAGAAGAAAAAGTTCAAACTCTTCAGTCTTTCTTCATGATGAATATACGTAGTGCAGTGGTAGCCTGGTATCCAGCAGTACTTGCTGCAGTAGTGAGTAGCCTGTGGCAGATGCAGGGAAGCAGGTCCTCCTTGTGCAGTGGTCCTGTTCTGTTTGTGTGCAGTTGTGTTTATTCACTCTGCTCTGCAGAGTTCACAGTTAGCCCTGCTGTGGCAGGCAGGCAGAGAGCTAAATAGTCTTCTAGTGCATGCAGCATCTGTGACAGTGGTGAAGTAGGAGGGAAGTTATTGGGGTGTTTATTGTTAGGAAGGTGAGAGGCAAACAGAATCTAACCCAGATTTTAAATCCAAGCAAAAGCTTTACGGAGTTGCCTGTCAGGCACTGGTAAGCAGAGCAGACTAGGATCTAGAGCCATTGCAGAAACAAAGACAAAATGCCAACATTGCTGGTTTTATCAGGTTATTTTTCAGAATAGAACTGAGCTTGGAGAACTCTTCCACGAGGTCCCTGTTGCTGGGTGTTGTGCTCGTTACCAGTTGTAATCCGGCTTGATTTCATAGGGAGTATGCTCAGAGTAAGTATTTTCAGGATCAGATCTGAAGACAATGTAGTCCACTGAAGATTCTTGTATGGAAATCAGCCATACATGGGTGAGAAAATTAATTAGGTGTGACCTGATAGGTTGTTTTCCTTCCCCAATTTCTATTTACAGCAATTAAATTGCTTCAGTCAAGGTCAAAATAGTGCCAAGTAGGTAAAAATGACTATTGAGGGTTTTGGTTTGAGTTGGGGGGCTTTTTAACTTTCCCTTAAGACATTCCAATTATTCCATTTATTCTTTTGTCATTTCCTTTTTCTTTCCCATCTCACAGGCTGTGGCCATATTTGGAGCTGACAGCCTGAAGCGTTTCTCATCCCAGTCTCTAACCCCCTTTTCAGTACATAGGCTGCATGGATGTTTGACTGAAGGCACATTCTTTAGTTGGGTCATGATCTCCAGGTTACAAAGCATTTGTTTATGCAGAGTTGCATTTTTCTTTTGGCTTTTTTTCACTATGTTCTTGATAATTTTTCACTGAACTGTTTGCAGTTGGTGTATGTTTGTGTGTGTGTGTGTACACTTATCTGTGCATATACTAAGAAAAAGACAAAAAAAATCCAGGAGTTCCCCAGTGCTCATCTCTTTTATGAGTAATTCACTTCGTTCTAGAATGCAGAGATGTCATCCTCTTGTGGTTATGTTTTCTTGGTTTGGTTCTTGGTTTTTTTGGCATTGAGTCACTTTCCCAGTTTTTGGAGGCAGGTGTGGATAGGCAATACTTGCTGTTAACAATTTCTTAAAGCTTTTCCAAAGGTGTGCATTCTGCAAACTACTACTACCTGATTTCCTGTGGCAGCCTCCTCAAGAGCAAACCTGTATTTCAGATCATCCTCTTATGCAAGCAGTTAGACATTCAACTCTCTTCCCTTCGGCATCTGGAAATACTTCCTTGAAGTAGATGATCGAGTGGATCTTGTTAAACTCTATTTTTGTGGCCCTTCTGACAAACAGTCTTTCATCTTTTGGTTTTCACAAGTCTTACTTAGAAGTGTCTTGTTCTGTTGGGACCTCTTTCACATCCTCCTCCATCATTTAATTGCTTTTCTCTAGTTCAGGGAGCTTCTCCATCACAGAAGTTCACAGACCTTCTTTACGTCCACAGGCCCAAGACATCTGGATGCCTGCTGAGATGTGTTTCTCTTAGTGCTCAGCATTTTAATATCTTGTAAACTTAGGTGTTGCAAAAGTTTACTTACTCTTACATTGTTACAGTAAAAAAAGGAAGAAAGAGTAATTTCAGAGACTTCGTAACTCACAGTTGTGGGAGCTGGAAATAGTTTGCCCATGTTTACTAGTTTAAAGAGAAAGTTTGTAACTCATACATGGGGTAAGAATGTGGCAGCTCTTACAGCCCTGGGATGAGCTACAAGAACTGATTTGTCATGGAGATCTGACAACAACTTTATTAGCCAGTTGTTGAGTACTTCATTTGGAAATGTAGAAATAAGCTTTCATGATTTATAAATATGGGTTTATTTCCTTGGAGGTTTTTTGGTTGGTTCATTTGTTTTAAAGCTTCAGAAATGCATGTAAATGCATTGAAGATGTGTCTGCACATATGGAGTGCATTCAAGTACCAGGCAGTAGCTACAGTGAAAGCCCTTTATGCCAGGAAGGCTTTTGTTGTTTTTCTTCTTTTACTTTTTCCATAACAAATATGGATTTCACTGTTAATAAAGAGGTACAGATGAGGTATTTGAAACAGGGATATTTAAGATGTCAGTCTAGGAAAAAGAAGGTTTAAAGGACATGAGTTCTTTATTTATTCTATGTAAAGCTTTGGGGATTTCAGGTTTCTCACCTTTGTAACTTCCTGAGGAAGTGACAAACTTAGCTTGTATTTTGGAGCTTCTCGTTCTGTTTCAATCCTGAGCCTGTGACAGCTTTGTTCTCAGTCAGAACTGGTGAGAGTTTTTGGCCAGTCTGATTCCAGAATTCCATGTTCTGAAAGTTTCTTCTATGAGTTCCTAGGAGTGTGGCAAAGACTCACTTTGGTGGTTTCTTGGAACAGACTATAGAAGCCTCAGCAAAATTGCATTTCTAAACTTACCTCATCTCTCTAGACCTACTTCTGTCCTCTGTCATCTTTTCATTGTCTTTCCAACCCCTTTCCTTGCTTACCTGGCAACACATCCATTTAAACATTCCAGGGCCTAACAAACATAGTGCAGTGATACTGTGTAGGTTCACCTCATGGATAGCAGCAAACCTGAGCCAAAACAAGGGTAAGCTCTAAATTATCTTCCCTCACCATTTATGAGCAGCAGCACAATACAGTCACCGATTCTCTTGTAAAGACACCCTGAAGACATGGACAGTGAAATTCTGTGAGGGGCTGCAGGTGCTCCTTTTAAGTCCTTTTAGTTTGATCTCGTGCCATGAGTGTAAGTCACTGCAGCTCAGCACACCCAGTGCTGTCAGGTTTAGCATCTGTGTCATTGCCTTAGTTCGTACTGGAGATGGTATAATAAAACTCACCTGGCACTGCTGTCAGTTCCAAGTATGCAAATGTTGCAGGGCTTTTGTGTGTTAGTTTTGCACATGCACTGTAGAAAAATGTCTGGGGTTTTATTTTTGTGGCCTCTGAGCTAGCCCACAGGGCAGGGCTGTGCGTGGAGCTGTGAGTTAGTGTTGTGCCTGTAATCTGTATGCAGATGGCAGAGCTTCAAGCTGTATTAAAATCGCTTGCGTTAGTAACATTTAATTGTGGCTGAATTTATTCCTTGTGTTAACATATCTGAGTATTCAGCATTTATTGCCCCATGAGAAACATACAAGTACACTAAATACTAATTCATCCAATGTACAGTGTTTCATGTTTACAACTTTATTTTAGTTTTTGTTCTTTTTTTTTTTTTTTTTGCAAGATACTAATTATAGTATTGTCTTGCTGTACTAAAGGTGCTTTTGTGTGTGTGCGTGTGTGTCGGTAGTGCATGTCATACTGTGTAGGTCATATTGCATGTTATTGATGCATGTTTGAAATTTGTTGTGTCCTTCAAGGCATGATAAGTGGCTATCCACCGGTGCTGCCACCTTTGCAGGGCCCAGTTGATGGCATTGTTAGCATGGGCAGCATGCAGCCACTTCACCCAGGGGTGCCCCCACCCCACCAACTTCCGCCAGGTATGCCAGGCATCCCGGGCATCCCACCACCCGGTAAGAATGTCATCCTCATTGCTCCTTATTTCATTGTCATGTACTTGCCGTTTAACCAGTTGTTACAGGAATTCTCTGCTTTTGTTGGTGAACATGGCAGGTTTGTTCCGCTGAATATTCACACTGCTGAATATGAGGTGTATGCAAAATGCTGACAGAACAGCATGTCCAGTGAATTCTCAGGGAGAGGTTACTGGAGAAACGGGACACTGCTCCAGCAGTTTTGCTCCAGCCAAAAAAACACTTGATAATTGTGCTTGAGTTTATCAGAGGTGTGGAAAGCTGAAATCAGCCTACTCACATGTTTATGTCATTTGAACAGCGCCACTCCACTCATCCTTTTCTTGCTTAAAAGTGGACCCATGAGTGAAATGTATTGCTCTCGTTCCTTCCCTACTCCTTTTCAGTGTTTTGTCAGACTGCACTGAAATGAACTTGGTCATGTAAGACCCCTTGGCCACTGGGGCACTGATGTGCTACTGTAAAACAGTGTTCAGATAAAACCATGCTGCCAGAACAGTGACTGGAAGTGTTTGGGGATCAGGTGAATTCAGTACACTATTGTGGCCAAATTTTGGATTATTTTCAAGAGCATTTCTGATACACATTTGCTTTTTTGTTTTGCTGCACTTTTGATGAAAAGTGAGGCTGAACAAAACAGAAACACTTTTCCAGTGTTCATGCCATTAACATGTCCCCATTAAGGGGAATAATGTTCATCTGCTCTCTGATCCTTTTTTGTGCTGATTCATTTTTTACCTCTGATAATTCATGTAAAAGATGTGCATCCCCTCTGTTCAGCAGCTAAACAACTGTGGATAAAATGGTCTCGTTTGCCTCCCCTTGTCCTCCCTTGCAACTGTGTTAATCTCTGTTAAGACTTTTCACTGTGTGCGAATTATTTGGGTTAGGGTTTTTTTGTTTGCTTGCTTGCTTGGTATTTTTTAAATCCATGAATATTACACGTGCAGCTTGGCTGGAGCCTGCCGTTCCCCATGATGTCACGTAGAGGGAGCAGGGAACAGCTGTGTCTGCTGGCAGCCTGTCCCCGGCTCACCGAGGCACTGACATTTAGCACACATCAGCCAGGACAAGTGTGTGGGAGGTGAATCCAGGACAATGCATTTCATTGCAGAGTTTTTCCCACTGTAGTGGGCTTTATGTATCGTGTTTAAAACTGAGAAGATATGAATTAGGGAAAAAATAATGCCTGGGAATGGAGGAGCACACCTGAAGTGGTGCTAAATGGGGTGGGGTGGGCATCAGGCTGATGCTGGGAAGGTGAGGGTGCCCTCCTCCAGACCTCTTTGCTTTGTACCAGAAACAATCTGTGCCCACATACCCATGTTTTTTTCCCAGCTTCTGATTTGCTGTTAGTCTAGATGCATTTAAAATGGGAGCTGGGGTGGCACATCCTTTGATCACCGATACAGAAATCTGCACGTAAATTAAACCCTTGGGAAGGGCTCAGTTAGTCTGCAGCTTTTCCAAGGAATTAATATGAGAAGTGGCATAAGCACAAAGAAAAGCAGCAGCACACAGAAGTTTCCTTTTTTTTCAGACCAAAGCATCTGTATGTAAAATATCAGGGACTGCATGATGCTCAGTTAGATCTCTACATTTTTGTATGTAAGACTGACGTGGGTGTGCTGCTCTCTGTGCAGCAGGGAAAGGCCTTAATACATTTGAGAAAAACAGGGTTTATTTTTGGACATCTATTTCAAATGTCCATTGGTCTCATATATAAAACTATTAAGGCTTAACCTTCAAGTTGTGTTTTTATATCAGTGAGGTCTAACAGAATTTGTGCAGTGGCTTGGAATTCATCCTGCTGTGAACATACTTTATAAAGCAGAACACAAGGAAATGTTAAATGTTGCTAAAGCAGATCAGCATTTCCTGTCTTAAAGGACTACAGGAAGATCCTGTCGAGCCAAAGGTGTATATTATGAACAAAAAGATTCAGTCAGGCAGTCACTGAGTAATGTGAAAAAAAAAAAACCTGAAAAGCAAAAATTATCCACTTTGCATTTCTCTAACTAGAATAATTCAACAGGCCACATAGTTGTATTTGGTAATTGTCACGTTGCTTTTTTTTTTCCCCATTCAGAAACTGCTGAAGTTTGTTCTTGGGGGAGAGGGGAATATTTGAATGTTGTACAGCTGTTTAAAATAGCTGTGAGCAGTGATAGCAAAGTATAAATTCTTACTGTAGAAGACCAAAGAGGTATTTGTCACTGCTTTGAAATGAGACTAATTATTTTATATTTTGGAATATAGGTGTTATAGGCCAAAATGTGTCCCCCATGGTAGGCACTCCAGCACCCGGAGCAAGCCCCTTTGGACAGCAGGTGAGCCATTTTTGCATTATTTATGAAACTCTGAGGCCCTGAATTAGTGTTTGAACACCGTCCCAGTTAAGACATGTAGGGATGCACATAGCCTGTTCCAGGGAAAAGAGAAATGAAATGCACACTGAACATTTAGAAGCAGTTAATATCTAGTGCTCAGAGTGTTATGTCTGTACTTGTTGGTTGGATTGTTATTACATTAATGAGGTTTGTCCAGTGAGATAACTTCTGCAGTAGAAGCAAGACTGTGTTTTGGTTTGTGTTCCATCTGCTAAACTAAGACGAGTCATTTCAGCACACTGTTAAACTGCTGACAGTTTAGCTATTGCATGCCTTGGTCACACAGAGAGGTTGTGTCCACTTTCTCAGCCATTGATGAGTAGGTAAAAGCTTGTTTTAAATGTGTTTACTCCCATATTTCACAAACTGATGAGGCAAATGTTCACTGGCATTTCAGAATCGGTGAGTTTGGGTAACAGTGATGATCAGATGTTCCATCTCAGTGATCCATACAGATGAAGTGTTCAGAACAGTTTTACTGCCTAAACTTTTGCATCGTAAAGAGAAATGTGATTTTTGGCTAGAGGGTGTAAAGAAGGGGAGGGAGAGTTACTTTATACATGGGCAGATAATGTTAAGACAAGGGGGAACTTCTTTTAAACTAGAAGAGGAGAGATTTAGATTAGATATTAGGAAGAAGTTATTTATTCAGAAGCACTAGCACAGGTTGCCCAGAGAAGCTGTGGCTGCCCCATCCCTGGAAGTGTTCAAGGCTGCATTGGATGGGGTCTTGGAGCAGCCTGGGCTAGTGGAAAGCGTCCCTGCCCATGACAGTGGGTTGGAACTAGATGGTCTTTAAGGTCCCTTCCAACCCAAACCATTTTAGAATTCTATGAAAACCAGAAGTTGAGTAAGTAAGTAGTAAAGTGTTTATGTCATGACATTTGAGTCATTCCAGACAACAGGATATCTGTGCTAAGAGTTCTCAGTACTGCTACTTAATGACAGTGATGGGAATTCTTCTGTGTGACTGGGATTTTTTACCCCTTGTGATTTTCGCCTGATGGTGATTCTGTGAAAGTGTCCCAGTCATTCAAGGATCAGCGTCAATTTGGATTAGATGTTTTAAAGTTAAATTCTGCACTTCACAGACCACACTACTTCTGATCAGATTGGAGAAAACATGAAATAAAAAGGGGATAAAAGGTGTAATTAAGGTTAACTGGAGGGAAAAGAAATGGTGATGATAATCAGAATATGTTTACAGAGGTTGGAAGTATGAACAATGTCTGTTAAATATGAATATGGTTGGTTTGTGCTTCCTCTCTCTGTGCATCTTGGTGACCTCTGGCCAAAGTAACTGTCTCCAGGGAAATTTTCTTATGCTGCTGCATGTAACTTGTTTTGAAGCTCCGTTGCATGAGGATGACCCGAAGCTTGGATGTTCCCTGCAGTTCCCCCAGACATGATCTCTCCATGGCTTTGTTATTGCAGATAGGAATCCTTGGCCCACCAGGACAGCAGGCACCCCCTCCCTACCCCGGCCAGAGCCCAGCAGCTCAGCCAGTCATGCAGCAGCCCACAACTCCCATGTTCGTCTCCCCTCCACCAAAGACACAGAGGCTCCTCCATTCCGAAGCCTACCTGAAATATATTGAGGGGCTTAGTGCTGAATCAAACAGTATCAGCAAGTGGGACCAGACCCTTGCAGGTAAGGCTGTGAATACAGTGGGATGTTTCCAGACAGAACATACTTCTTTGTAAACATTGGCTTTTACTTTTATGGAAAATGCTGAATAAATCTGCTGCTTACTTCATAAAATATGTGCATGCAATTAATTCTTGAAGACAAACCAACAGACTGGGAATATATGTGTTATTTACAAACTAAGTCCATTGATGTTGTATAAACCTAAGAATCAATGGCATGGGCTTAGATACTAAGAGCACAAGCTGTAGTGTAGGGTTATATTTGCCTTTCTCTGGCAAAGTTGTGGTGAATATCCCAGCCAGGAGATAACGGGGCCGTTTCTTGGCTTTGCAGCACGAAGACGAGACGTGCACTTATCAAAGGAACAGGAGAGCCGACTCCCTTCGCACTGGCTGAAGAGCAAGGGTGCTCACACCACCATGGCCGACGCGCTGTGGCGCCTGCGAGACTTGATGCTCCGCGACACGCTCAACATCCGCCAGGCGTACAACATCGAGAACGTGTAGGCACACCAGTGCTGCTCCTCCGGCACCGGCGCCGAGGAGCTCGTGGGACAATAGCTGGTTTAGTTACTGGGTGGGAAGAGATAACCAACAATAATTTGTATTGCATTTTACTGTACATTGCAAGACCATTTTTATATAAGGACACTTTTAATAAGCATATTTCACTTTTTGTTATATTAAGTTGACTTTATCGAATACACAGATTTTTGCATATGTTTCCTTTGTTTGAAAGGCGATTTCATAATTGGTTAAGTGTAGTCAAGGATTCATCTTTCTTATACTTTATTGCTGAGAATCTGATGCCATTGTTTTTATATAAAAGAAAAAAAGGAAAACAAAGTATTTACAGGTTGATACAGTGGAATGTGAATTAGTCATAGTTTACATCTTAGAAGAATGTGTGTACCTGTGCTTGTGTGTGTTAGCCACTTCCGGCAGAACTCTTGTGCGGATGCAAACAGGGAGGAGCTCTTGAAAGAAGCTAAAGGTAAGAGGTACTTTGGCACTAGGGAAAAAATGGCATTTCAAGTCAATACTGAGGCAGCTGAGTGGGCCACAGCAGCCAGGGAAGTGCTAGTGTGGACGGGACAAGGGTGTCCTGACTGCTCATGTTGTCCAGTCCTGTCCAGTTATTTAACTGTGTAGCCAAGGCCATTGTGATCCTAAATCAATAACAGAATACCTGTGCTGGCCTGTCCTTAGAGGGGAAATGCTTCGACTGCCATGACCTGCGTTGGGGGTTCTGTGATGTGCCTAACACGGAGCAGTGGGACGGGGCAGTTCCCTCCCTCAGCGATTCCATGTGCTCCAGGAGAGGCACACGGGACCTGGAACCAGATCAGGGCTGGGAAGGTAAGTTAGGGGAGAAAAGCTGAGTTGTTTTGTTAGCGAAGTAGTGTGCTGTTTTATAAATTCACATGTATTCTGTTCATGATTGGGCATTGTAAGACATTTTTGTATGCTTTCTTTAAGTGTATTCATTAACCTTAATGGAAGTTTTGCAATGCAAAATGGGAATGAAATTTGATACTTAAATGCTATTGTATGGCATGGTATGTGCAAGGGCAGCATACCCAGTGCATTGGAGAAAGAGAGAGCTTGCATTGCAGCCTTCAGAGGGTTTGGGGTTTTCTTTCTTTTTTTTATCTAAGTAAAGTAGGTATCGACTCTTCTTGCCAAATTTCAAGGTTGTGGCTGCCTTCTGCTAAAGACTTACCTGTCCTCATAACTAACCAACCTTTTGGACTGCAAAGTTATGTGTTTAAAGGTAAATGCTTTTACTTATTTAATTTTAGAAAAAGGAATCAATACTTTTGGGTTGCATTAAGTAACTGGGAAAGCTCCATGAATTTGAAAACGTTGGCAGGGACGTGGTCATTGCATTCAGTCCAAAAGAACTGATTTGCTGATACACTTAATTTTCTGCTAGAGATGTTCATGATATGGAACTGGGTTTTAAAGTCTCACAGTACAGAATGTCTTCATTTCAGTATATTTGGCAGAAGGTTAAATATTTTTCTTCATATACTGGATATCTTTGGGTTTGTTTTGCTGATGTAATTAATAGTGATGAGGGAAGTGACACTTGCAAGTATAAACTGTGATTTAATTTTACTGGCCGATTCCTCTCCCTCTTCTATTGCACTCCAAACACATTAACTCCTCCAGTCATTGCACACAAAAAACCCATGTAATTACAAATAGGCACTTAAGGACAGTTTAGATCAGATGTGCAATGGATCTGAAGGAAATGGAGCAAAGCAGCAGAGGCAAATGACAGTTTTGAACTCCACAAGTAGCACAGAAGTTCTTTACTGGCCTTTGTAAATGATCAATTTTATTATATAAAATAGGAACTGAATAGTCTTAGACCACCCCCATATATACAATATCATCTTCAAATGTGTTTGAGGTACCATAAGCTTTGCAATTTTTAGCCACAGAGATGGGATGTGGAAGTGAATCAGGCAGCAAATCCTAGTCTGAGCATTTGGAACTATCATGGATTGTACTAATACACCACCAGATTCTCCTGCTTCTCAGCATTAACAAAAGTTACACCAAAGAGCCTGGGATGGATTTTAATTAAATTATTGCTTTATTTATTTTCTGTTGAGGACTGGATGGGACTCCCTTTGGAGCCTGTATAACTCAGATGTTAATTTATCCGAAGTTCAGTGAGGAGCAGCACTGGCTCTCTCCTGCCGTGCAGCTGAATCCCTCCTCTCACTGCTGTTCTGGCCCAGGAGCAAGAGATTGGAAGTGCAAACACACCCTGGGTCCTCCCACAAGGCAGTGCAGAGCACTACCACTAAGCCACTGGGCTGGCCCTAACCAATTATTTTAAGCTTTATTTATTTCAAACGCTATCTTGTCTGTATGGGAGGCATTGCATCCAATCATGGTGAAACATAGGATATAATGGCTACCACCGAGAATTCAAAACCAGCAAAAGAAACTGTTTTCTCACTCTGGTTTAAAAACAAAGAATAGACATTTCTGTCTCTCTCTCTCTCTTTGTGGGTGTTTGGGGCCCTCATCTGTTTTTCACTGCCGTTCCTTGTACTGGCGTAAACAAAACTTTCGTATTAAAATACAAGTGTGTGTGGGCAATGCTTGGCTTTGTGCGAGTGGGAAATAGGTTAAACTAGGACTGGTATTTTCATAAACCACTTGGAAGCAACTAATAATTATTTGCTCTCTTCTTCAGTCCTTCCCTTCCATGAGAGAATTTACTGTTTGTGTAAAAATTCCAAACATTGATGTTGGTGACTTTTTTTTTCAGCATATGTTTTTGGACCTGGTTTATCCATGCTTGGCTTTTCATTAGATCTTGTACTGCTGAAGGCTGAGCTGCTAACCAGGTTTATAACATGTATGTACCATCACTTTGTTTACCTGAGTCTTTTTAATTTGAATAAAAATAGTTTGCAAAGTGTTTTGGATTAACCAGGCTTGGGTGTCCCATTAAGACTCCTGTTGGGATTTTATTTCAAGTAATTCTGGCTGTTGCTGACGCAGATTTTTTCAAGTCCTTGGTGTGTGCCTGCTTGTGTGTGGGTAAAATCTCCTTTTTCTGTTGTCCTGTGTATTGCAAGAATGTCTGTAGGTGCTAAGAACAGTGATGCTGAGAATTGAGCCATAACGAGCATGAATAGTGAACCTTGAAATGTGACACACTGGGAACCAGCTGAGTGGAGATGGTAAGGTTCAGTCAGTCACATGTGCTGCCCCCATATTAATTGCTTTGAAAATAAACAGCAAGCTTAGTTTCATACTGGAAGCTAATGTGGTTCAGGACTGTGTCCTATGTAGCTGTTTAATGGAGGAAATTAGATCAGTAATATGGAGAAAGCATCTTTTACACAATTAAATTGGAATCAAGGACAGAAATTTTCTTTAATACTAGAAACTGCAAGAAAAATTAAATAACCGGAACCTCTCAAGGTGCCTCGTGACATAAAATTTACAAAGAGCTACTTAAACAAGCAGAACAGAGAGCATTGTATTTAATTAACACACATTCATGTCTTTGGCCTGGGGGATAATTGCTGCCTCTCACACAGGCTGCAGCCTCACAAAACTTCCACCTTTCTAAGATTTGCTATTATAGTTGCCAGAGGAGACTACTTATAATCATCCTCCACATCTTCTTTGCTCAGTCTGAGATACCAAAGATCATCCATAGATGTATGTAGCTCCCTCTCGGCTGCAAATGCACTCATATTCCTTTTGCTGACTGCATTTTCCAGCAAGTCTGATTTGACCTTCGTACAAAGAAATTAATTTACTGCAGTGCAGTGGGATCTGGTGATCCTGGATAGAGATTCCCAGTCTCTGTCAGGCCTCAGAGGCATGGTGGTCTCCTGCACTTGGTCCTTCCTGCTCCAAGAGGGATCAGGAATCCAGTGCAGAAGCCTGGCCATGCAGACTATCATCTGTTAAAGGAGGCTGCTGGAGAAATGGGAAAAGAAATGGAGGGGAACGCACGGTATTGCACAGCAACACATGTAACCAGTGAGGCTCCACTCAGGCTCAGCTGAGCACAGGAAAAGCCTTGGACAGAGATGGTGAAGGATGGTCAGTCTGAGCCCCTGTCTCTACAGGGAGTGTCCAAATTCAGTTTCCATTGGATGATTTTTGGGAGGACTATAATTAATCCTCATCCTTGGTGTGAAGCACCATCATCCAGTAATGATTTTAGGAAGTTCCTCCCACCTGTGCCTGTTGGAGATTTTTGCACCTTTCTTGGAAGGAGCTGGGGCTGTCCATAACCAGAGGACTGGTACAGCTCAGGATCTGGGTGTTGAGCCCAAAGTGAAAGCTCACCTCCACTGAAGACAGGAAAGGTTTTACTTCATGGAGGAATTCACCAGTACGTAACAGGTGATTTTTTTTCCATTTTCTACTCGTGAAAAGCTTGGACAAAACTCTGCTACAGCCCTGTGCCAGGGAGGAGTGCAGGCTGGGCACATACACCTTCCTTTACCATCCCTTCTTGCAGTTCTTCCCTGGCTCACCACAGGTCTTTCAGCAGACAGCTGCATCCTTGTGTGCACAACCACAGGGAAATGATCATTCTTTCCACAAAATCATTCTGGGTTGGCAGGGAAACTCTTCCCTCTCCAGCACTGGAATGGTGAGCAGCACTGCTTGTACAAAGGTATCACTGGCTGTTTGCAGATGACTGTTCACTGCTGCTGCTTTACCAAGTTGAAATTTTCCATTGCTCTGACTCCCACAATTTGGAAAGCTGTCGGCAGGGATGCTTTGCAGAGAAATTCCTGTTGTGGCTGCTGTTGGTGGATGCTGAGCTGTGCTCTGGGCTGACACTAGCTGAACTCCCTGCAGAAGGGAGGGACGTGCTGTGCCCCAGACCTGGCAGGGGCTCAGCAGGGTTCCACGTGAGCACCGTGTTCTGCTGTGCTCCTGCTGCACGGAACAGCCGCACGGTGTTCCCACTGCTGCCTCAGTGCTGAGCCAGAGGAGAGCTCTTGCTTCCTTCCCACTGTTCCTCTGCCACAGTACACAGAGCGGGGGAAGCTGGAGGATGGGAAGGAAACAGATGAGAACCAGAAATAAAATGGGAGATTGATGGTGAATGTAAAGAGCACAGAACTAGG
>NW_008676161.1:62973-66834 GCF_000695815.1 Acanthisitta chloris
GATTGGGTGTGGATCAAAACTGACACTAAATCCCCAAGTGCTTGGTTCTGGAATGGGCTGAAATTCTGGGGTGAGGCCTTGCAGCTACTCTTACTTCCAGCTTTAGTGAGAGACTGGCAAAATCCAAGAATGCCAAAGAGTCAGCACTAGCAAACACATTGTGGAACAGAGAATACAGCTCAGGTTTCTAAACGTCAAACTTCATATTCTGTCAAAACAGATCTGTGTTGTCTGAAATGGTACAATGCCAACTTGGAGAAGGATTTTATTCCAGCAGTGGGACACAGCACTCCCTGACACCAGACTTGTGAGCCACTGCAGCCTCCCTCCCTGTTTACCTAGCTGGAGACACCCCAGAGATCTTCCAGGTGTGCCTGATGCTTGCAGCTGCAAATGGGAAACAGTCGCTGCAAAACAACCGAGAGGTCTGAACTGAAACGTTGGGCTTGGCTCACTGATGTCTGTGGAACACTCCTGCTATTATAGGAGTGCTTAAGGAAAGCCACAGGATGTTTTCTCACCGGGCTCCAGAGTCCTGAGAAACAAGTGGGGCACGGGACTTTTTCTTAAAGAAACCCCAAAGATACTGGAAAACTTACTTGTTCTATGAAAACCAGACACCAGAGTTCCAAAAGGCCCAAGAAGTAAAAGCAGATGGAGCTAAAGCTCAGTAATTTTCAAAACCTGGCTTTTTATTAATATGTTGTTCTTTAATGTACTGCTGCAATCAGGATTGACCTCAGTGATCTGTGACTGCAAAAAGAAACTTGTGCACAAGTGCTTGAACTTGAGCTCTACCTTGGAACCAAAAGCAAAGGTTCTTACTATTCCTGAAATAGTTTCCTTTCCACTTGCTGCCCAGTCAAAATATGCAGTTGCACGGTCAGAACTGTAATTCTGTCATGTTTTATCTCCTGAAAACACAAGTAGCACTAATCCTCCAGATCAAGTCCTTGGAAGGCACAACACAAAGCACAGTGGTTACCCCGTGCTTGCAAGCTGAGTACCTGCACCACAGCATCTTCAGAGCAGTCACTGTCTCTTCAGCTGATGAAGGCGTAAAGGCTGTCAGGAGATGGCACAGGAATGCATGTAAGTATGTGAACTCCCTCGGGTTTGTTTTTGGGCTGGTCAGATTGGGCTTCTTTGTAGCACCCTCAGCACACAGACAGACCACCAGAAACAACACAACTGCATTAACAGATGATTCTCACTGATCACACTACATCACCCACCCTGATGCTCAGTCCCCTGAGAGCCACTGCCACTGTCAGGGAGCAAACACTGCCCAGGTAACAGCAGTCAGCCCCGTTCTCCTGCTGTGGGGACAGGAGTCCTACAGACAGGACTCAGGTTTGCTAGGACTGACGCTGCACATTGCTCTGGGACCTGGTACATGCCCCAGACTTCTTCCCCCCAGGTCATTGCTGGAGCAGCACCAAAGGGTGTTAACAGTACTTGTGGGCAGCAGAGTGGTGACTTTCCATGCACTGCAGGCTGAGCCAACACTGAGCAGTAAGTCTGTGCTCTTTTTATCTAGTTAAAATCATGCCACACTGGAAAGAGCATCAGATGCCAGAGCAGTTTGTGTCAGTACTAAGGAAACTAACTAAAAATTACTATTTCCTTTGTGTTGAGAAGGATGCACTATGTGACAGTGGTCTTGTCACAAGAACAGTGTTTCAAGAAGCAAAGAAAAGCATTAGCCAGACTGTTTATTCAGTTTAGTTTATTTAAAAGTACTAAGAAAACCTTCAGTTAGTGGCAGAGGCCCAAACACAATGAAACTTTCACTATTGCACTTGATTCAAATACAGAATGTTAAAGATACGGAAGAAGAAAACTGCCCAAACCATCTGAGTGTGTTACACGAACGTGTGGAGTACAGTTCATCTTGCAGAGCCAACATCCTTCCCCAGCACCGACGTGGCAGTAATGCTGCTTTGGCATTAATGCAGCTGAAGCACTCAGGACCTCCCCTTGAAATGTTCCAGCTACAATTCATTCTTCATCCGTGCCTCGTACTGCCTTTCTGATTGTTTCCTGCGGTAAACATCATCTGCAGAACAGGATTAGTTACGTTAGCATTTTCCCAGCGCGAGATGGTGTTACACAGATGAACTCTGTCACCTCTCTTTAAACTCTCCAATCCAAACTCCTCCTGCAGACTGACTGACTGGCAACTGAAAATTCAAGCCAACACAAATCCTCGTTACCACTTAAAATAGCTCATGTTCTCTGTCCCATTCAGGCTGAAGTTCTTCCCGTCAGTCCCAATGAAATGTTTTTACAGGAAATTTAGAATCATTTCTTGCCTACTTTCCCACGAGGGTAACTGAAAATACAAATGCCCCAACTAGCTGAAGCCAAAGGGAAATTAAATTACAGGCACAGAGTCAGAGCCTCAGCGCTGCCAGCCTGGCTGCACTAGTTTAGTCCTTTTTATATACACAAAACACAGGAATATTCCCACCTTCATGGTCTTCTCATGTATCCTTCAATCCTTACCCTGATCCCACTACATATCTATTGCCAAATAAAACCCCTCAGTGACAAAAGAAAGAGGTTATCAGTCTTGTACATTGCCACCTTGCTTGGATTATGAGGCAATTATAAGGCTAAACTGCACAATGATTATTGCTGTACTGTAGCATCATTAGGTCTAGCAATTTTTTTTGTTCTTTTTTTCAGGAAAACAAGGCTCAAGGTGAAATATAATCTGCTACACAGATGTTGTGCTTTAGTTCCTAACTTGACTTTGTTATGCCTCAGAAACATACAACTGAAAATCCACACCAAGCCCAAGCCTCCAGCAGTGAGCAGAAAAGAAATTTTATTTGTAGTGATTTGTCAGCTATGGAAACTGTATGAAGCTCTTTTATGGTACAGGAGACAAGATTTCCTATGAAAATGAGAATAGTCCTGTATAATATACAGTAGAGCTGATCCTTTTTCTGAAGTACATAAAAACTTCCAGCAAGGTTTATTAAGGGGAGGAATGTCATATTAGAAATAAATGCCTTAACTTATAGAAACTAAACATCATTAGCCAAGTTCTCATGACTCATTTTCATACTTATATTTTTAATTGTAAAAATCATATTTCGGATCGCCCCACACCTACATTGACGTTCTGATAAGTCTCATGAACTTTTTCCAATGTAAAAAAACCCATCACCATAGAATGGTTTGGGTTGAAGGAACCTTAAAGCTCATCTCATTCCAAACCCTCTGCCATGGACAGGGACACCTTCCACTAGCCCAGGTTGCTCCAAGAACCATCCAACCTGGCCTGGAACACTCCCAAGGCTGGGGCAGCCACAGTTTCTCTGGGCAACCTGTGCCAGTGTCTCACCACCCTCACGGGGAAGAACTTCTCCTAACATCCTAAACCTGCCCTCTTTCAGCCAAAATCTAGTTTAGCATTCTGGACCCTGGTTTTGGTTCGTTTCTGCTCAGTCTTTTCTGCTAGGGAGGCAGAGCCTGGAGCGTCACAGCCTGCACGGACAGGAGAAGGGAATGACTTGCTCTTCCTCGCCCGGAGGACACACGGCCTGACCCCGACAACGCGGTGCTGAGGGATCTGCCCCCGGGGCTCGCGGGGCCAGCGGAGCCCGGGCAGGCCCCGCACTCACAGAAGGTCTCCTTGCCGACGCGCACGTTGATCATGAACCACTCCATAGCTCCACCGAGCACGAAGAAGAAGGGCAGGAACCTGTACACGCCAAAGCGTTTCTTCCCAGGCACCAGCTGCAAGAAGCGCTTCAGCCTCTTGCTGACCAGCATGGCCTAGGGGGAAGAACCGAACGGGGCGGGGTGAGACGCCGGGACGGGCCGCGGGGACACCGGCGTTCCTGGACC
>NW_008676162.1:0-2052 GCF_000695815.1 Acanthisitta chloris
CCCGCGGCAGAGCTGTGCTACACTCGCACGGTTTGCTTTCTCCCAAGTGCTTCCTGCTGTTCCTCGAGAGACCTGGCTGCTCCAGCGCTGAGAGCCTGTGTTTGCCAACAGAGAAGTGTGACCCTTTCTCTCAGAAGGGGGAAAAGGAGTTTTGCAGTCAGCGAGGAAATGCTGCTGGCAGCGCTGGGTTGATAGTGTTGTCGGTTGGGACCTTAGTGAGATAGAGATGAAGGTGTGATGGGTGCAGCTGGCAAAGCAGGAATTTGCCAACAGCAGCTCGTGTTACAGAATCACAGACTGGTTTGGGTTGGGAAGGACCTTAACAGGTCATCCAGTTCCAACCCCTTGCCATGGGCAGGGAACCTCCCACTACCCAATGCTTTGCTTTTATGCAGGATCTTGTCATTCTTGGCTGTATATTCTTTACAGCCATGGCAGGAATAGGGAGAGATGGTTTCATTAGTCTGCACTTCAGTGTTACATTGTGCTGTTGGTGCTATCTGTATGTTTTGATAAAAACATTCCACTAATTGCCCTGTAACTGCTGATGTTTGTTGTATGAATATGACCTTATGTAATTGCCAGGAAGTGAAAATGCCTTCTTGGGCTTTACTTGCTCATTTATGTTACGCAGAAATAAAACTGCAGAAATTAGTTAATATTCAAGTCAGTGTTTAAGTTGCTTTGTTTATTACGAATAGCACCTTCCTGGAACAAAATACAATCCAAGCAACTCTGTTTACTCAAATCATTCCTGTTTTCTGTATGATTGCACAAAGTTTTAACATTAAAAAGAGGATGCAGCTTCACACCTAACAGGTTAGTGGTACCTGAAGGTATCAATTCAGGCCACTTCAGCAGAACTTCTGCACTCCTAGTGTTATCTTTTCACACACAAAGTATTTTGGATGACAACAGCTTTGAATACACAGATCAGTGATTCAGTCAAACAAGAAATCACAGCTGATGCAGAAAGTTTCAAAGCCCAAAGTGCAAAAGTAAATGTTGCACATGGAGTGGCTTTAGAGGAACTGCAGGTTTGTTCTGCCTTCCCTCCTGCGAGTCGGTGTTCCCGGCTGCAAGGTCCTGCTGCCGCCTCGTGGGTGTGATTGGAGGGCTTGCAGCGAGTGTCTGTGCTCTGTGGCACTGCAGAAAGTTCCCTCTTGCTCTGCCTTTCTGGTTAAGGAGCTTCATGCTTTGCAGTGTAGGTGCTCAGATGCAATTTTTTGTCATCAGGGTTGGTAAACAAGGATTTGTGTTTTGTCATTTGTGCTCTTTTCAGATGGAAATACTAGCAAAATTTGGTTTAAGAATATATTGATCAAATATGGAAAAAGCATGTTAGGAAAATGGATTTAAACCTTTCTTTCACCGTTGTCCCTCAAACATGGAAATACTAAGCATTAGGCTAATCAGCAAGACTAAAGGAACCTGACTTAGTTTTCCTTCTGCATCCAGGAACTGGTCAGTTCACATTTATGGAAGATTCTGACAATATAAAGGAACTTCTGTGGATTGCTGACGTGCTGGCCTCATACTGCATCTGGGGAAGAAGTGGGAATGTTCCATACCCTTTCCTTCTCCACATGGTTAGGTCCTTTTGCTGCTATTTGCCATAGGGAGATCGTGAGGAAAAACTGGCATGTGAAAACAAGCACTTTATCCTAAATTTTGGTGTCCAACAGGAGTGTGAATGAAATGCCTGCAGTGTCCTTGGCTGCTCTCTTGGGACAGCCCTTGGTTTCTGCCTCTTGCTGGGTATCTGCAGTTTCAGTTGAATTCTGTAATACATGTAGGTTCCTTCTGCACTTTAATGTATTGAACATGTTTATAGATCAGCTTTTAGATTAAGGATGTGTATCACTTCTTGATAACTTATATGTGTCCAAGATTGCTTATGCCAGGAATTATCTCATTATCTTTCTAAACAAAAATATTTGTATTGGAAGTTCAGTGTCATTGTCAGAGAATTTCTGACTCTAGGCTTTAGATATTTTAGGAAAAATCTGGTTTATGTTGGAAACCATAAAACTAGAATATTCTCTGTTTTCC
>NW_008676162.1:2094-17248 GCF_000695815.1 Acanthisitta chloris
TCTTAATTATTTTTCTGCTGAAGAATAGCATGGATTTAGAAACTGGTTAAGGAAGTTGAAAGATCAATTATCTTTATATCTCCTACCTTCAGAGGCTAATAATTTAGAGAAATTTGCATGTTTAAGGTCTTTTAACCAAATCATTGAGATACATATACAGTGTAATTTTTGACAAGGAACGAAAGACTCCACTGAATTAGAAATCTCATATCAAACACATTAAAGGGCAGAGCATTTCTGTGCATCTCAGTGAAGTATGTCAGTGCCATTATGTGAGATCATCTCAATACTTCTCTCCAAATATTCGCTTCAGATATTAACATTTGCTTAGCATTTTGCAGTTCATTTTCCTCCTAAAGCAATTCCTGTATTTTCTTAATATTGTTCTTCCACTTCAATGCCAGAATTTCTTCTCCAGCAATTGCATGTTTACCTTGGCATTCTTTATCCAGGACTTCTGTTAGTAGATTTCTCAGAGCAATTTATGTTGCTTATTCCCATTTTTTTCCTGTGATTTTTTTTTTTGTTTTCCCAATATTCCTATATACGTAGATTCCGTATGAGCTACCACCTGTATAAAAGTCTGGCCATGTGGACTTCAGTTCTGGTAAAACGGCAACTGGTGATCCTTATTTTAGATTAGAACATTATTAAACAGAAACTAAGGAAACCAATAGCTTATCCTGCCCTTTCCTTACAGATGTTGTTGTTTCTCTTGAAACTCTTTTGACTGAGTTGTTCCCCTCCAGCAAAAAGATTTTAGCCTTCTCTGATCATTCACAGCTCACTGTTTAATCTGACATTCCTAAACATCAGTGTAATATTGAGCACTGATACCACTACTCTGTCATAACTTCAAAAGTCCTTAAAGGCTCCAGAGAAACCTTCCAAGAGCACTGTAAGATGTTTTGTTCTTTAATCCTTCATAGCCTACATGAACTTAGTGCCATGTCAGGTAACAACTTGAAAGATTCTAATATTGAATGTTATTTGAAAATTTCAGAGTACTGATCTATGAACTGCTTGTGACAGTCAGGACCTTTGATTTGTAGCATCTATCCTACAAGAGGTACCATTGGAAAATCCCTGTGAGCTGTTAGAAGGCTTTTAATTGATGAAGCACCCTTCACCTCTGTGGCCTTGGTGGCTTTCAGCCAGGTTTTCTGAGGATAGTTTGTAAACAATGGCAGTGATTACTAATCTTAGTTTAGACATAATGAAGCTTTCCTTGAAATGCTCCGTTTGACTTCTGGCTGGTGCCCATGTACAATCTCCTATTTCACAAGGGCACTGATCTTGCTTTCTCCTTCTGAGCCAGCCAGCTTGGATGACAGTTTTAGGAAGCTCAGTTGGAGGCTGAATGATGAAGAGGTTTAATAATCATCTGGGTTCACACATGTTAAAGTAACACAGAGCCATTGAGCAGGTCACCCTCTCAAGGGAATGCTAACTCCAGTGCTATCAAAAACATCTACTGATAAATTTAAAACATATTGACTTTGTGTAGCATGCAATCAAAAGCTGGTGGCAATAACACAGCAGGGTTCTTAATCACTTTGCTGTTATAGTCCTGCTCCTGCTGTCATATTTCTAAAGGTTCATTTCTTAATTTGTCGATGGAATGCTTAAGCAACTTGTACATTTTCCAACTTCTTCTCTGCTACGAGCAAGTGTAGTGTGATATTAGGCTTCCAGATAGTATGGGGGAAGATTTTTTGAAGAAATTATTACTTGTGTTTGCAACACTATGTGGAACATCTTCTCATGGTTCTCAAGGGGCTTTTAAATGTTTGGATTTTTAGAATTTAGTTTGCTTGTGGGAATTTAACTCTTGTTAAGCTGAACACATGATGGGAAGCACTGAGTACATGAGTGTGTGTACCTCTTCCAGCAGCATATATACCTTGTGCATTCTAGGAATAGCAGTGTAGATTATAGCTGCCAGCACTGCAGCTGAATATTGGGATTTGGCAGTTACAAAATCTGACCACTGACTACTTGTATTTGATTAGTCTAGGAGTCTTATAGTGGTGGCTGCTTAGTACAAGTTGTAGTGCTGTTTGCCTGATGTTCTGCAGCTGGAAAGGGGATTTCTTTGGGAGAAGGGGAAATGGCAAAATACTAAGTAAGCAAACAGACAAATAGGCATCTCATTCATTCAGTGGCAGTATGGGCCATGCAAGTTAGATTTTGCCAAGATGAGCCCATTTGTCCTGGTATGAACAAGATTTTTCTCTTCCCCTTCCTGCTACTGAAGTGATACAGCAAAGATGCCATCTCATTTCAGCCACTCTCATATGACACTTTCATCCTTTTCAGCAAGCAAAGAGGGTTGTGAGAGTGGAGCAGCTGACATAGGCAGCAAGGCTAAGGGAGTGAGGCTGCTTTAGTGTGCCAAGGGAAAACTCAAGGGAAACCTGAATGCTGCTTTCTACTATCTGAAGGAGTGAGGGATTCATGTCAAAGACAAATCCCATCTCATTTCAGCCACTCTCATATGACACTTTCATCCTTTTCAGCAAGCAAAGAGGGTTGTGAGAGTGGAGCAGCTGACATAGGCAGCAAGGCTAAGGGAGTGAGGCTGCTTTAGTGTGCCAAGGGAAAACTCAAGGGAAACCTGAATGCTGCTTTCTACTATCTGAAGGAGTGAGGGATTCATGTCAAAGACAAATCCAACTATCTGAGGGATTCATGTCAAAGACAAATCCAGATGCTTTTCAGAGGAGCACACTGAAGAGCAAGAGGCAACAACATGGAATTGCAAGAAGGAACATTCCAATTGCACATGATTAAAAATAAATCGTTACTGTTTTGATGAAGTGATTAAGTACTGGTTTGTAAAGCATCATCAGTGTTTGGTTTAGGATTTTTAAAAAAGCTTGTAGATAACTAAAAAGCTGCCAGTTCTGAGTGCTGTAATGGAATAGCATTGTGCTTCCTGTTGTCATTCAGCTTTGTGGAAGGTAGAAGGAAAACTGCATACACTTAGCTTTCTTAAAGCTAGAAAGTAGGAGAGTGAAAAGATAATCTGCAGTTCAAGAAAGATTAATGCTGCTAGAGAGTCCTTGAAAATTAAAATCCCAACTGTGTGCTTATGTCTGTGATTGCTAAGATTATAAACTTCTAGTTAACTTTTAACCTCTGGGCTGTGCAGAAGATCAGACATGTGCTGGCTTTCATGTCTTTAACTGTGTAATGTAAATTATACTCATTAAGCTGCATTTTGATCTAAAATATTTGTGTTAAAATAACACTGTGATAATATCTTACATGTTAAATCAAACTTTATAGTTACACTTTCATATTTTAATGTTGACAGGTGGAAATTTTCTCAGATTCTTGTCCTTGTACTACTAAAATCATCCATAGCTAAAGATGCATCCAGACCTGTCTCCTCATCTGCACACTGAAGAGTGTAATCTAATTATCAGTCTGCTCAAGAAGTGTCACAAGGAGGTAAGGAGTGTTGAGCAGAGAAAGGAGTGGGTGGGTTGGGGAAATGAGTGTCAGATAAATTAGTGAGACTATTACATGATCATAAAGAGAAAACCCTCCTCTAGGCAGAACAGCCATGAAATGTGCCTAGTATGTTTTCACTAAAGAGGGATCTGATGACTGTGTGTAAAATCTTGCCAGTCATTTCTTTAGGAAATGCACAGGAAATTTTAAGGTACGTTGGTACAGCTCGACACATTGGGACCTGTTTTAAGGACTGAAATAACATCTGCACCTTTTAGTACTGTGTGCCCCTCAAAAAAACACTCATGAAAACAACTTCACATGCCCTCTTTTTTGTGCTTATGGCATTTCCATGTTCCAGCTGTCCACTGGGCAGATGCCTCAGGGTGTTCCTAAGCAGATGTGTTGATGGGATCTGAACGTGCTTGACAGTTCAGTGCTTGGAGAGCTAGTTGCTGATTACTGTTTGACTTCCATCTTCTGAATAGGCACCTACCCAGGGGTGTGAAATTGTCTCCAGGCTCTTCATTACTTCAGTCTCTTCAGTCTTCATCTCACTCCTTTAAAAGCCTTTTATAAATGTACTCTGTAGTAAATGTCTAGACTTAGTCCCTGCAATGAAAACTTTCTGCAGCATCATTGCACTGTTGTTAATTATTTTCCCAGTATACTCTAAATAGATGTTCTGGACAGATTCTTGCTGTATTAGTGCAGGAAAAGTTAAATTTCATAGTTTCTACTGAGACAAAAATATATTTAAATGTTGACTATGAATATGAAAACTATGGTTTCCACAGTTACAGGCAATCTACAACATTTTCACCTCCATGTTCAGGTGTTATGTTGATACTTTGCTAATGCAGTTATCCATAAATTCTAAGACAATGCATGTGTTAGCTTCACTGTTTTGAGCAGGATTGTATTTTTTTCTTTTCAATAGTCATTACAGAATGAAAAACAAGGCTGATAATACACAAAATGTGAGAGAAGACATTTCATATGAAAGAGGGATTAAATGTAGGAGTTACACTTTTTTTTTGCTGAGCTCAAAAATTTTAATTTGCCTAAAAATGCATTAGGTAAGTCGAGAGATTGTAGAGACTTTTTGCTTTCCTTTTTTTGTTAGTTGATTTGTTTTTTGGTAGCAACTTGAATGTTGTAGCTGAAAGTGTTCAGTTGCTGGAATCAAGTGAGAAGACTCTTCTTGTACTTGAATTACTATAGGTTCAAAAGGATTGCCAGATAACAGGACTGTCCTTTAAGAAGAGAATAGGCAATACAAAATTAAAATGTTGTAATTACTGTTTCAAATACATCCAGATGTGTCCTGCTTTTTGATACATACATAGTTGGGCTTTCTGTGCTTTGACTAGGAATGCAGCAATATTGCTTTACTCCTTGAAAGTGATGGTTGACTGTTTGTGGTTTATATGCTTTTGTTTTTTTAAAATGAGTGTCAAGATCCAAATATCACGAGCTTGTTGTATGATGTAGCTTATTAAAATGCCTTGAGAGCTGGAACTGAAAGGTGGACTTGAATTCCTTGGCAGCAAGTGATTCAAAGGAATCTCTTGCCAATTTGACTTACGAAGGGACTCGTAGCAGCAATAATAGTCACGGACAGGATTATATTCTCCTGGCTTTGTTTGAAGTTGATCTTTGCATGAAGAGGAATTGCTTTTGTCAGTCTGTGCTCAGCTCTGAGAGGGTATTTGTGCTGGCAGTCTCAGAGCAGAAGGGGTGAAGATGGCTGCTTTCACACAGCTGAAAGGGAGCAAGACTTCTTCATTTGAAATTCGAGGGAAATGTACTGAAATATTCTTTTAAAATTGAGGTCCTTGAAATCTAAAGTCAGTGATCCTAATGAGTTATTGGAGACTACTTGCTGTTCCTTGAGAAGTTAGTGATCTTAATGAGTTATTGGAGACTACTTGCTGTTTTCTTATAATGCCAAAACTTCCTTCATCTACGATTTAAATTACTACTCCTGAGGGATTAAAAGCATTATTTTGTAACTGGATGTCCTGTGTGTGCATTTTCACAACAGTCAATTTGTTTTACTTTATTCCTTATCTAGAACCTGCCCTGTATATCAAGAAGTTAGTGATCTTAATGAGTTATTGGAGACTACTTGCTGTTTTCTTATAATGCCAAAACTTCCTTCATCTACGATTTAAATTACTACTCCTGAGGGATTAAAAGCATTATTTTGTAACTGGATGTCCTGTGTGTGCATTTTCACAACAGTCAATTTGTTTTACTTTATTCCTTATCTAGAACCTGCCCTGTATATCAAGTTTTGCATCTACTGAGGAGAGGTTAATGTAACTCCTGTTTGATGTCTCTGTTTTGATTTTCTTTTTTTAATGACTCCACTCTGGTGCCAAGTATGTGCTTTAAGTAGACTAATTTTTATAGGTGGCAGCTGAAAGAAATGCCTATTGTCTTGCAATTGTATAACTGTAATAGATGTAATAACTATTTCTGAGAAACTGATTCATTTTTTCCTCATAATCTGAGCCAAGAAGTTGACATCGTAGGAATCTGGTAGGAATCTGGCTAAATAAACATAGATTAGGCTTGCTGTGTGCTCTAATCAGAGTGGAGTTGGCTTGAAATGTGAGTGTTCACCTTGAAATGTAACACTCAGGTATGGGAGTGGAATACAAAGTTAAATCTGTATTAGCTGAAATGAAAATGCTGCAAAAGCAAGATCTGAGTGCTGTAAAGTAACCATTTATTGCACACAACTGCTTCAGAGTCATCTGATGCCCTTTATAAGGTGCAGAGGTATAAACAAGCTAATTATAGCACTGCTATAGTTAAATGTTTGTCATAATCTTTATTAACCCACTCCTGATCCTGTTCTGCTGGCTGAAATGTTGTGCATTGTTTGAATTCTTCATAGTGTTCCTGTATCACTTGTATAAATCCTCTCAGCTGCTCACCAGCTATAGAAATGCACTTAGGTTTCCCTCTGAAATATGGAAGTGACATCATTCTCATCTGATTTTGTTCTTCATAGTCTTTTTTGAAAAAAATAATCAGTTTAAAAGACTGGTTGAGTTGTCTCCACTGATTGTGCACCTGCAAATGTCTACTAAAGCCTCCACTCCCTCAGGTGTTCTGACTCTGGTGTGCTCTGCTGCCAGACTGCCATGAGATTCTATGGCATGGCAGCAAGCATCCCCCTGAAACAGCAGTCTTTATAAAAGCAGCCATTCTGAGAGCAGTTTGATGGCTGATAGTATGGAATTGCTTCAGGAAATCATAGAATCAACTGGATGGCAAGAGACCTCAAAGATCATTGAGTCCAATCCTACTGTCGTTACTAGACCATGGCACTAAGTGCCACATCCAGTCTCAGCTTGAAAACCTCCAGGCATGGCGAGTCCACCATCTCCCTGGGCAGCTCATTCCAATGCCTGATCATTCTCTCTGTAAAAAAATCTCAATATCCAACCTAAACCTCTCTTGGCAGAGCTTGAGTCTGTGCCCTCTTGTCCTGCTGCTGGTTGCCTGGGAGAAGAGACCAATCCCCTCCTGACTCCAGCCTCCTGTCAGGGAGTTGTAGAGGGTGATAAGGTCTCCCTTGAGCCTCCTCTAATCCAGGCTAAACAACCCCAGCTCCCTCAGTCTCTCCTCATGGCATTTGTGCTCAAGCCCCTTCATAAGGACTTGATTCTGGCTAAGAGGACAGATCTTTATGGTGAATATCAGGTTATATCCTCATGAGGACAAGGCCTGCAGTTTTTCAGAAACTAAGGAACTCCTAAATATACATGAGGCCCACAGCTGAGCTGTGCCATAAAGATGGTAATTGCATCTTACTTATTAACCTCAAGATCTAGAGAAACTTAGTCCCCCATTTTTTGATGCTGTTTCTAACATTTCAGTCATTTAAGACTAGTGTTTGCATCTTCTGGACCAACGTTGCATTCTTCACATGGTTGGGATGATGGAGCATTGAGTCCTTTGCCTCTCGAGGTCATGATGAAATAATCACATTGTCTCCAGGATGCCTTTAGGTCATGATGAAATAATAATCACATTGTCTCCAGGATGCCTTTAGCTCTCCCTCTGTTTTTCTGCATTACAACCTGCAATTCAGAATATGTATTTTTTGTACATTATTCAAGCAAGTGAGAGTGAGAATTGTAAGACGGACTCCTAGAGCAGTAAAATATATGTTCTACATGTAGACTCAATAACTTCAGCTTAGGTGCCCTTGTTTAGTCTGGTTATATGACATAGTGAGTACCTTCAGCTCTCAGCAAGGCTTAAGCATGGTTCAGAGTAGCTCCAACTCCTGTCTACTCAGGTAAAATAGTCACAAAACATCACTTTTCACAAAAAAAAGAAAAGGAAAAGAAGACCAGCATATGCTGAAAAATGCAAGTGACTTCCAAGAAATTTAGAGTTTCAGAGAAAGAAACCTTTGAACTGTAATTCTTTTTTTTTCTCCCTGACTTATCAGCACAACGTTCTGAAATTTTTTGGCCATTGCAATGACATTGACCGTGAGATGCGAAAGTGCCTGAAGAAGGAGGTAAGAAAAAATATATTGTGAATGAAATGCTTAATAAAAAGCAGGATAGAACTAGAGCTGCTTTTTTACTAAGTGGTGCAAATCAATAAATGTAAGCACATTCTGGTGTGGGCATTTGAGGCCAAATTGAAACCTTTTTCTGATAAATTTGTCAAGTCAAATCTGGCTTTAACAAATGGTGTGGAGTAGTTTTTGATACACAAAAATAGGCAAACATATTTTAACCAAACAAATATTGCAGAGAGGAACTGACACTTCACAGATTGCTTCTGACTTTTTAACCAATTTTTTTTTTGGAGTAATGGTATTTATACAGAGTAGAATATAAAGCAGTAATGGTCACTTCTGCTTGGTTAACATTAATAAGTGAAGTCAGTTATAGTGACTGAAACTACTGAATGGGTTGCTGAGTTAGGCCCTAAATGAAGGTATTGCTGTACTACATCTGCAGAGATGAAGGAATGAGGACTCCAGGAGTTTAGTAGATAAGTGGCTTAATGGGCACATTTTCAGAAGTGTCACTGGGTTTATATTTATGGTTGTCATGCCTACATGACAGAACACAGAACTGAACTTTCCACAGATCTTCAACTTGAAATTGCACTTTCTAATTTCGACACAACTTTCACAATCATAAAAAGTTTCTTTCCAAGTAATCTTATTCATCTTATTGTTCTGCCATTGAAGCTTTTACATTCAAAGTGTTCTTGATGAGTGTGTTTGTCTGCCTTCTTCAAATGTGGCTGCACTGATGTGCCATTACTAGGAAGCCCCTGAAAGGCTGTTCACCAGTATTGAATAGGTCCAGCTGTAGCTTTTAAAGGTCCTTCATTTTCATTCTGCATAAAAACATGGATATTGAAAAATTAAATATTGGCATGGAAAAAAGTTAAGCATTCTGTAAATTTTAAGTAATATTTTGGGTCATTATTTCAGTTATAGACCAATCAGTGTAATGGATGAAAAACTGCAAATCCTTTCCAGAATCAATTTCCTTAGTAGTTTGTTACATTATATAGAGAATGAAGTATTTGTGGGTTACTTGGGTTTTATTCTTGATACCAGCTATGAAAAATGTGAACAGATATATGCTCTAACTTAAGGACAAGAAGAATTTGCATCTCCTGAAATATATATATCAAATCATGCATTGATTTTTAACTTTTCATTTCTTCTAGCCATGAAAATGTTTCCTTTTTGGTTGCAATGAAACAAGCTTTTGCTAGTGCAGGGGCACACTTGAAAGTGTCCTGGTCTTATACATATATCCAAGCTGTGAAGGCTTTCTGGATTCCATTTGCACTGGAGTTCTGTCTCTGTTGTGCTCACCATTAAAAAAACCCAAATGCTTTACCCTCATTCAACTCAAATTTGCCTTTCTTCCTTTCCTCTTGGTGTGCTGCTTTATCTGTGCATATAATTAATGACCAGGATCAAAAATAGACCAAGCCTGTGATGACAAACTCTGTTTCAAAAGGCAGACACACATTAATCAGTACCTTTTAAAAGGAAAAGAGCCTGACCTGTGCTCTGGAATAGCACCAGTGCAACTATTTCCTAGTTCATGTGTGAAGTGTAGCTGTCGTAGGTGAGATGGATGTGTAATTAAGTTCTTCCTTAAGATTAACTGAATCTTCTTTATTAGAATGTTCTAATACTCTTTAGCTTAATAACCTCAGACTTAGCAACATGTAATTTTAATCGAATAAATGTTAATTTCGAAGGAAAAATGAACCAATATGTAGGTATTAACAAGAGCTGCATTTCTAATGCATCAGTCAGATATGTTGTTTGTGTTCCTGGGTAATAAATGCTCTCTACACTTTTAAATTTGACATATCTGTTCAGTGATAACAGCTGATCTATTAATTTCCTTATCTGTCTTCCAGTATGAAGCAAACAGGGCCAGGAACCGAGCGAAACGACAGAGGATAATTAATGCTCACAAAACCTCAGAGCAGTGAGCTGTGCTGCAGCTGGACAGCAGCAGCTCCATGGGGACATTCACTTGGAAGTTGACAGAATACTTCTGTTCCATCACCAGTGTCCAGACCATGGTTTGTGAAATGGTAAAAAATAAATGCACCTAATACATCCTCATTCACAGCGAGGCAAACAATGTAGAAAAAAATAAATATTATAGATCTCTCACAACTTAATTTTTGACCTCTAAAAGAAAACTGTTGTGGCAAATCTTTGTTCTGGCATGGTTTTATGATGACTAAGTACTGAGGAATCAGTGTATGTGGAGCACTCAAGGCTGCTGTATTTCCCACTTGGTGCTGAGTTGCATTTATTTCCTTGTGTTTAGCAGTTTGTCTTTCATATCTTGGTTTTTGTGAGGGTTTTTTTGTTTGTTTTTCATTGCAAAATGCTGAATGACTTCTTTCCATCACTTTTGTGGTGTCATGATAACACTTCTTAAATGGATTAGGAAAGCGACATTTTAAACAGATGTGGCTTGAAACTGGAAATTGCCTATCAAGGAGTAATTGGAGTTGTAGTATTTTTATTGGAGGTAAAAGGATGAAACTACTGTCTTCGGCTGAGAAGATTAAGAATCCTTCCTGCCAACCATATGTACAGTGTAGACTGTTGTAAGACAATTTGTTCATCATACCCAAAGCAAGAGGCTTTAGAAATTCAGAATGGAACATTTCCAGGGATTTACAAAGCTTTGCCTTGATTTTTGTTGAGTACAATCAATGTGTGCCGAGTGATTTTTGAAGAGGAGCTCTGCCAAAAATACAAGCTAAAGAATTCTTCTGTATTCCTTGGTACAAAGGGGAAGTCAAGCTATGACTATTGCAGTTGCAAAAAGCTGACATTGAAGTGACAGAAAGTGTAACTTGCCTTTCAGTTAGGCAAGGCAACTCATACTGTGTCACCCAAGCTGCCTCGTTAGCCTACGAGCTGTTTATTTGCCATCAAACTGCAGAAAGTCCTCAAAAAGGCTCTGAATGCAGAAGATTTGGTGTCAAAACATATGTTGGTTTGTCCAGTGCTGGAGCTGCTTCTCTGAAGAGTGTGTGCTGGGTTTACCTTGCTTTTAAATGATGCCTCTGCTCTGCCTAGCAACAAAGGACTGTTTTAAAATAATAAATGTTATTGAGCCAAAGCTATGAAGTGTCTTGAAACCTTTGGAAAAAAGGTGCTTGTTCTACAGTGAATTACACAGTTTGTGTAAGGACCATTGTTGGCACTGGATCTTGACATTGGTACATGCCTCATTTTTGGAAGAAAGCTCTATTTTGTGATCTGTTTCAAAAGATGGATTAGATAGAATAAATTTATTTGTACCTGAATGGACTCAATTAAATTGGTAAAACTTAACCACAGATGTTTTCAGTGAAAGTTCCAAGAAAAACCGAAGCAATTGTTTCTGCATCTTGACATGCTCTGTGCTTTCTTAGAACAAGTAAATGATACATTGTTTGAATTAACACTTGAGTGGTTGAAGTGCTGTAGCCTTTATTGGTACCTTTCAGAGTATTTTTGAGGAGCACTTCATAGTGAGGTCCCCTATGTGGGAACATCCTTGATTCTTCTATTTGAGATGACACAAACTACTTCAGGCAAGCCCTTAAACAGGACTCTTTAAGAAAATTGTAGTCTCTAAGTATATAAATGAAGTGAGAATTGTGCTAGAGATTAGGTTGAAAACTGATGTCTGAGTGCAGAAGCACTGAAGCTTTTCTTTCTTTCATCAGCTGCTGTGAGTCCACATCTTTCACATAGCAACACAATAAGAATCCAAGAGCCACTTAACACAGCTCATTAGTTAGAATCATGTTTTCAGAGATCAATGTGCTTAGTGAATGAAAGACCAAATGGCACTCACAATTTCTATTGATACTTTGAACTACAGTTAGCAATAATTCTGTTTTACAGATATGCTTTGTTTGCCTAGTGGAAGTCTGATCATGTTCATCCTTCTGTTCCTCTTTGCTAATTGCCCACTGGTAGTGTGATAGGAGAGTTCCTGTTGATTCATGTGTGTTTTGTTCCTTTGGTTTGAGGGAGAATTTTTGTTGCTAATTTGATCTTGAAGCTGAGAAACACTGGTGTAATAATACTTAGGATTTATCTGTCAGAGAAAGGGGAAGGTTGAAATGGTAAATGTGGGGTTTTTCTTGTTTCTCAAAGTGAGCTGAGTGGTGAGCATGGAATGATTTGAGTGAAATAAACCTCTACAAGGACTTTGAAGATGCTTTATTGTCATGTCATCTGTCTATAGGAGTATTTTCCCCATTTTTTAAAAAAAATCATGTTTGAGAGAGAAAGGGAAAGAAACCAACCCTGATGTAATTTTATGTTATGCCATGTGTGAGAAGCTCTTGGGTGTTTGACATGCGAAAGTGAAGAAGGGGAAATGGAAAGGGCAAGTGGCAGCTTTGATACAGACCTGGCCATGGCAATGAGGGCTTTTCACGTTGGAATACTACAAAAGTAGGAGACATGGACAGGAGGAGTTCAGAGCAAGGGACTGATAACTATCCAGCAAAATCCCTCCAGCTTCACCAGAAACACCTGGTAACACTATAGGGAGTGTACTTTCTCTTGCTGGAAACCAAAATGACAACATCTTGTTTGCCTTTGAAAAGTTTTTTATTTTATTTTTTAATAGAAGGACAGATACTCTGCTGAATAGCAGCAGCACAGTGCAAGTACAGCAGGGCTGGTTCTTGCTCTGGTGTTGCGTTCTTGATACAACACGACTTGAATTTGCTGTTACTGTTCAGCTCCAGTGCTGAGTGTTAATATATTATGAATACCATTTGTCTTTCCCTGTTTCACTTTAGCTGGTAACGTCCTTGAGGAATTTTGTCCTCCGTGGCAGATAAAGACTATGTGTTGTTTCTAGACCTTGCAGTTAAACATCGATTCACTTGAGCTGATTGTACAGTTTGGGTGAGGACTGTCCTCCTGCAAGTGTTCTAGCCACTTCCTTTGTCCCACTGTATTCCCAGCAGATACACTGGTTATTCCAACAGTTGGGGGTAGTTGCTCACCAACACAGGGGTGAGCTGCTTGTGAATTTTATAGCCATGATAATTTCTGGAATATCAGGCTGTACTCAGACCCTGTAAGAAATGCAGTCTTGGTGCAGACTCCAGGAATGATTAATATGAATAACTATTACTAAAATATGCAGCTGAGTAGTTATTCCTACTGTAATTGGGAATCACTGTAATGAATATTTCCGGTGTGTTATGCACTTTGCTGAAGCTCTGAATGTCCTGAATAAAGTGTCTCCCAACAGGCATTTAAAAGAATGCATGACATCCAATACAAAATATTTCTGTATAAATGAAAACACATTTCTATGGAATACCTAAAAAGACTTAAGCAACTGGAAAACTACCGGAATCTGACAGTTGAGTTAAAAATTAATTGCTAACTCTTGTCATTAAGCAAAGGGGAATCTCTATCCGGACAACAGAATGGATTTTAGGGCTGTAACTTATGTTACACATTCAGTTTTATTGACATTGACTCAAATGCAGTATCAGCAAATCTTGGTCCCATTAGATTCTTTGTTTATTTTACAGAGCCTTACACTTGTAATTTGTTCATTCTAATTCTGCTTGGCATAACAGGAGGAACCTGATGAAGTTAATAGTCTGTCCTGCTTTGCAGAGGGGTTTGCATCACTCAAGGTCAGTAAGTGTTTGATGGAGCTGAGGCTCTGGTGACCACTCTGCTCATCAGCAGAACCTGCTTCATGCTACATTAAGGTCTATTAATAAAAACTTTGACGTGAATACTAAATTCACATCAGGTTCCCCAAACCTACTTAAATTGCTGTGCACCAAAAAATATCTCAATGGGAACAATAGACATATTTAGCCTAAAAATGTTTGTCATGAACTATCATGCTTTAAGATTATTCTTTTGAGCTATTTGGTGACATTTTAAAGGTTGAGAACTCAAGATACTGAGCTGTTGCTTTAACCAGTGAGACTTTGATTCATATTTTTATGTAGACCCCTAGATAAAACAAGCTACATTTCAAAAAGGTAACTGAGCAGAAGAATCTTTTGGGGCATTACCTGGAAGGATCTTTCTGATGGCTTGACAGAACTTATTCCCAGTACAGACATCAGCCATCCAGAACCTGGATATTTGGTTTGGCTTGGCAAAATCATCAAGTGCCTTAAAGAATATGGATATGTCTCACTAAGTTACAGGAGCACTGATATGACCATGTCATTCCCAACACTAAAGTGCTGAGCAGGTAACAAAGGATATGTTATGGGACAGTGTGACATCAGTGGTCTAATTTGTACAAAACCTTTGGTTGAAAACTGTTCTTGACCTTCACTGCCAGCAGCCAAGGGCTTCACGAGTTTGACTGTGAGTAAGGATGTGCAACACCAAGCTGATTCCTGCAGCTCTGGGTGAAGCTGCTCCCGCACTGGTATCACCATGCTCAGTCGTGTCACAGTGGTGTCACAACGCTGGTGCTGACTGCAGCTCGGGCAGGGCACTAGGAAACCATCGGTACAGTCTGCCAGGAAGAACACTGGGAGCGTTTCAGTGTTTTTCCCTGGCAGAACAGCCTGCGGACGTGACCGTGCCCAGACGGGACTGCTGCTGGGTCGGAGCTGCACAAGGACCTTCGCTGCCTCCCGAGGCCTCTTCGGGGCGAGCGTCGGCACTGCTGGCTCACTGCGCCGGCTCCCTGCGCCGCTCGGCGGGCACGGCATCCTGTGTCCCGCATGCCTCCGTCCCGTGTCCTGCATCCCGTGTCCTGCATCTCTCATCCCGCATCCCGTGTCCCCCATCCCTTCATCCCGTGTCCCGCATCCCTGCGTCCTGCATGACCTCCGTCCCGTGTCCCTGCATTCCGCGTCCCTTCGTCCCGTGTCCCGCATCCCTCCGTCCTGTGTCCCGTGTCCCGCATCCCTCCGTCCCGTGTCCTGCATCCCCGTGTCCTGCATCCTCGTATCCCGTGTCCTGCATCCCGTGTCTCGCATCCCTTCGTCCCGTGTCCCTCATCCCTGCATCCCGCATCCCTCTGTCCCGTGTCCCGCATCCCTGCATCCCGCATCCCTGTCCCGTGTCTCCCTGCATCCCGCATCCCTCTGTCCCGTGTCGCGCATCCTTTCGTCCCGCGTCCCGTGTCCCGCATCCCTGCATCCC
>NW_008676163.1:0-802 GCF_000695815.1 Acanthisitta chloris
CACCCTGTCGTCACCCACCCCCGTCGTCCCTCACCGTCGGCGTAGCCGTCGGACAGGTAGGGCTTGGCGGGTTCGATGCGCGACACGATCTCGGCCAGGTCGGTGAAACCGGCGCTGGGACACGTCAGCACCTGGGGGGACACGAGGGGTCAGGGCTGGGAGGGGCTGGGAGATGGAGCAAGGGGACAAGGGGTGATGGAGAGGGACAGGAGATGGACTGGGAGGTGATGGAGTACGACAGGAGATGGAGCAAAGAGACAAAAGAGTGACGGGGAGGGGAACAGGAGATGGCCCAGGGTGGTGGGACAGGAGATGGAGCAGGTTGAGGGGACAGGAAGATGCTGATGAGGGACAGGAGGACATGAGGGAGACAGAGGGGACAGGGCCAAGGGAAGGTGCCAAGGCCATGGTGACCCCTCCCAGCATGTCCCGCCACCCCCTGCTCACGTCCATGCGCTTGCTCTCGTAGAAGTCGGCCGAGCGTCTGTCCCTCACCATCTTCTCGATGATGTCCCCTCTGCTCCAGCCCTCGAACACCACCTTCCCGTGCTGGTACCCCACGTCCTGCGGGCACAGCGCCACGGAGGGCCAGGACACACAGCTCATGGCCAGGACACACAACTCATGGCCAAGAACACCCAACTGATGGGTGGGACACCCAAGTGATGGGTGGGACTCCCAACTCATGGCCAAGGACACACAACTCGTGGCCAAGGACACCCAACTGATGGGTGGGACACACAACTCATGGCCAAGGACACCCAACTGGTGGGTGGGACACCCAACTCATGGCCAAGGACAC
>NW_008676163.1:1519-2058 GCF_000695815.1 Acanthisitta chloris
CCATGGCCAAGGACACCCCCAAGTGATGGCCAAGGACACCCAAGTGATGGCCAAGGACACCCAAGTGATGGCCAAGGACCGAAGGCCGTGGCTGAGGACCACAGGTGGTGACCTCCTGCCCCACTCACGTAGATCTCGTCGAACTTGCCGAAGTCCATGGTCTTGAAGCGGTCGATGGGTGGTCGGATGTACTCGCAGTAGGAGCTCGACTTGACCACCTCGAGTTGCCTCACGCAGCTCACGTAGGCCAAGCGCGACTGGATCTCCGCCATGTCGGGCACCTGTGGGGGCAAAGTCAGCACCTCCTGACCATGGCCCACAGCACCTTCTCCAGACCTCCTCGGCACCGTGACCAACCAAACCTTCTCCCCACGTCCCTCAACACCTTCACCAAACCTTCTCCCCATGTTCCTCAGCACCGTGACCAACCAAACCTTCTCCCCACGTCCCTCAACACCTTCACCAAACCTTCTCCCCATGTTCCTCAACACCTTCACCAAACCTTCGCCCCCTGTCCCTCAGCACCTTCACCAAACCTT
>NW_008676164.1:0-2500 GCF_000695815.1 Acanthisitta chloris
TTTAAATATATAAATATTAATTTCAACAATCAGATTGTGGAAACAAGGATCGGCTCAGAATCAGCTGGCAAAATACTCAAAAAGCAAAATATGGCTCTGTGAAGAGCATACTGCCTGTGTTTTTCAGAAGTAAGTCTCACATCCCTAACTAATGTCCTCATTATGATTAAGTAAAATTAATTCTGTATGCCAGTGTTTACAAATTCACTGATTCTAGCCTTCATTTCTTCTCTATTTAAAATACACAAGGCTAAGGCATTTAACTAGATGTAACACATCAGAAAATGGCTCGCAAACAAATATTATGCGGTATAAACTCCCATTAACTAATAATGTAGTTGACATTGATTGAAAGTGATTAAGTCTAGTGCTCTTTTTCATGTTGTTAGTTAAAATAAATACCAGTCTATAAGGGAAAATTTGGCATCTTCTCATTTTGCAAATGGATTGAACAAAGCTGACTTCTTCCTCATATTAAGTTAAACTCAAGGATTAGTAGATGCATTAGGGAGACACAGTAATCCAGGTAAAGCAATAATAGTCAATGAGGCAGTCTCACTCCATCATTCACCTTTCCTACTTAAAAGAGGTTAGTTACCTAATGATAAAATTTCATGGTCAATTTGGAATATGTAATTAAATCTGATTGTAAACCTACTGCTATTTCTCTTTTCTTCAGAGGTCAGCACAGCAGTATAATTACTGACCCCTGTCCATGAGCATTTCCTTATAACTGGCACCAAATATTATTTTGGAGGAGAGATCTCTTTTCCTAGGTCAGCAGCTCACTTCTGTGTGAGATCTGGTCAATGAGGCACACAGATTCTCATCCCCAAATGTGAGTCATGACAGGAGCCCAGACCCCCCGGGAGGTTGGTGCTGGCTCTGCTGGTCTTTCACCACTTGGCTGTCCACTGGGGGCTGGTCATGAGCCTGCCTGAATATGAGGCCCCAGCTTGGTGCCATGCTGTCAAGGTGCAGTCAGGCACTTGGTGGTTACAGGTGTCACTACCTGCACTGTGGCCACAGGGTGCCACATGGGCAGAAATCCTCAGGCTATGGTGGGAGCAATGTGTAGAGTCCAACTCCACCAAACCCCTTCCCATTTCCCAGATTCCTCCTTCCTCCTTCACCTTCTTCTCACTGCCAGATGTGCCTCTGAATAAGACAAATTTAGGGCTGCCATGTTCCCCAAATTCCTGAGATGGGGCAATAATCTTGTTTGCTTTTCTTGTCTTCAGGGCAGGATCCCAGCAGTGATGCCTGGACAGATGATGTACCATGGCCTCTCTAATCCTCTTCAACTTTGCAGCACAAGTGTTTTCCAAACAGCATTCTCCTTCTTTCATCCTTTCTGCTCCAAAGCTTCTCCTTTCTGAGCTAGCTGCAAGGATGGGGTAATGAGGTGTATGCTGTCAATGTCCAGTGTCCCTTCTGCCTCCTGCCACTGCTGTCCCTGCAGTGCTGACAGTCCCTGCAGGAGCTCAGGCTCCTGGGGCTGTGGCTTTACCCACTCCTTCACTGGCATTTATCAAAGGAAAAGAAAAACTTCTGTACTTGTGAGCCCTGAATATTGTCTGTAATCAGCAGAAATTTACTATGACAGGACCATAAGAGCAGAAAATGAGGATGCTTCAGGAAAAAACCAATGCAGTAGCCTATGATGAACTATAAGAGATGAAGTTAAGGCAAACAGTGATTACTCTATCTGCATAATGGCACTGTCTCAAAGGCTAGAAGGACATCCTACACTCTGGAAAAGCAGAGTTAGCTAGAGATGGGGTAAGATTGAATCTCATGAGGCTAAGAACAGAATTCATGATGACTTCCTGCATCTGAGAAGAGTCCTCTAAGCAGAAACTCACCTGGAAGCTTATCTCAATCTGGACTCTTCAAGAAAGTGGCCTGCTCTTTGGAGGAGTGCAGTTGGGTATGTTTATCTCAGACCTTGCATGAAGTTAAGAGGAAGGACATGTGGCTTGTGGATGGTGTTAGGCTTTGGCCATGATCAAGGCATGAACTTGGCAATATTGAGGCACTTGTGAGAAATGTAATGGTAAAAAATGACTGAGACTGTGGTTTCTAATATTTCCAGTGTTAAGTAATTTCTCAAATGAGATTTTTAGAGATGCACTTTAAATACCTGAGACCTTCTCTGTGGCTAGAAGTAAGGTTTTAAAGCAATTTATTTAAAAGTCTTTCTTTTATTAACAAGCCCTACATCTTCCAGGAATCCATCTGAAAAATCACAGTTTGAAGCACAAACCATTTACTATAGCCACTATTCTTTCAAAATGTCTTAGGTGTTCAGATGAATAGCTGAGTGTTAAAACTTGATAAATTCAGATTACTGAGGAATTATAATTATCTAATATCAAAAGCATCTGACCAGTGCAAGGACTTATTAAGAGCTGCTTTTAATTCACCATCTCAAGTAGCTTTTGTTTCAAGATTAGATTTTCAGTATAGGAAATGCTCTAGTTCAAGCAAGTATTAAATA
>NW_008676164.1:6118-12548 GCF_000695815.1 Acanthisitta chloris
CAACTGCTAAGGCTTGGAAAAAACCCTCAAACTTACCAAGCTTCCATACAATGAAAACTCTACTCACATATCTTTATGGAAAACAGTGAACAGCTTTCTAATTAGGAAGAGTTTTGTATCAGAATATCTATATGGAACTGTCTGGGTTGATTTGTGTGAGTGTTTGTCAGTCCAGCAGAAGGAAATGTGCAGAAAATATGTGTTAATATTGGATAGTATAGAAATACAGTGGTACAGTAAGTAATTCTCTTGCTCCATTATTTTTCAAAGAAATATTAAAAAGCACCAAAACAATATGCTTTAGTAAATTTAAAGAAAAGTATAGGAAAAATTGGAAAAACCACATCTACACTCATTAAGTCTTTTTTTAATAGGGCAAAGAAAATGAAGATATAAGCTGTCATTCTGCACTTGCATCTCAGTGATGACATATTTAAAATTTGGTTTCAATTTTTCCTACTATAGATCACTGTATTTGGCATACTTATTACTAATAAATTGTTGCAGAGGACTAAATAATGCTAATAAACTATTATTCAACTTAATTAAGTCAGTTCTTTCCTATAATATCCATCCATTTGGATGGCCTGATTCAAGGACAAAATGAGACATGGCAAGGAAAGGGCTGATCTGATATCTGATGTGATGTAGATATTGGATCCTGGATTTATACTCTAGATCCTAGAAATTTAGCTCAATGTTCTCAGAGATATTTGGAAAAGGGGAATTGGACAACTAAGTGCCTTTGGAGCCCTGAGAGTTTGTGAGGGAGATCAAGTGGTGAGGACCCTGACAATGAAATTGTTCTTTGTTAGTACAGTTGTAGGCATTTTTAAATGCTAGGAAAAAACATTATATTATGGTGCCTATGAGCATGTCAGCTGTAGGTGAATGGTACACTATTATTAATTGGGTTTATACACTTGTACTTGGAGATCAGCCAAGCACAAGACTATGCTGCACTGAGCCCTGCACAAATACAGTGACAGTTTCTAGCTTGAGAGTTTAAGCTCTATGGACAAAATTGAGCAAGGGGAAGGGAATCAAAATGGATGATGTAATCAGAGTGAATGTAATGATGGCTTGAAAACACTCTAGGAATATTACAATCTTCTAGAGATTTGCTATCTCAACCCTTGCACTAGGATGCAACCAGGGCAATGTAGATCTCCCATCTTATGTGCATGGCTAATTTCCATTGATCATCTGAGTTTGGGGAGAGCAAAGAAAGTGATGAAAAACAATTCACAGGAAACTAAGGTTAAGAAACTTTTAGGAAGGAAGAAGAAGGGTATAGAATCCAGCAGGTAATTTTAAGTGTCTTTTCTGAGCCCTGTTCTCTCCAGTGTTTGCTACCCCTCCCACATTCACCCCTCTTCTAACTTTTATGTTCTCCTACATCACAAGCATGATAAGGAGACCAGCTTCCACTCAAGCTTTGTGTGAGCTCCACACCATGTGTTGCAAGGCCTGGCTGTATCTTCTAATGACAGATAGAGCCTGGTGACTGCTCTCAAAACAGAAGTCTTCAACCAGTTTGTACTCACCACATAATGACTTGCACTGTATTTTGTTGGATAGCTCATGTGAAAGTGATGCTGGCCACTGTGAAGATCTTAATAAAGTCAGGCATGTGTTTTGATGGGTTGTAAGTAATGGCAAGTCCCCTTCCCTTTCTGTCCTCCTGTGGTGACTGTCATTTAAAGCAGCTCAGCTGATCCCATCTGTCATACCAGAGATCAGCAGGAGAGTGCAATTCTAATGCAGCCAAATCTTTTCTTATAGAGGCCGTTTTTGTAGCAACTATGTGAAAATAAAATCCAAGCCTCAGATAAGGGAGACCTGCAAACTCACTACTCTCAAGGTGCCTCCACAAAATATCTAAGGAAAATGTGAGCTTGAACCATGGTCTGCTTTCCAGCATGTCCCATGCTTGCTGCTTGTGTTTACAGGAGCAAAATGAGAATGTCTTCAGACACCAATAAGCAGTATTAGCAGGGCAATTCTTCAGAAGTGTCTCTTCTCTTCCAAAGGCATTTGCATGATAATAAAAGAAGAAAGGTATATAAGGTAAACTACAGATCAGCAGAATTGCTTCTAAAAGTGAATGTTTTCTGAGGTTTTCCAAGAGCTCTTTGAAATGAATGAGGTAATTAAAAGTGGTGGAAAGACAGAATAAGAAAAAAGGATGAATACAACGCTATTCAATGCCCACTGGCCTAGTGATTACAGCATTTACTTGGAGCTTGGGTGTCCTTGGTTTGCATCCCTGCACTGTTAGACTTTCAGTCTGGGAATTTTGCACAAGTAAATTCCTTTTTGTGCCTCATCTTACCTATAAAGCAAGAAATGCTGTATTATCCTAATTCTGGGCAATGTAATCAAGATTTTAGAGGAGTGCAGAGCAAGTTCCCCAGAGGTCCTGTAGTATCAGTAAATGAAGAAAAAACTTCCCTCTGTTTCTACAGCAGTTGTTACCATGTAGTAAATTCTAGGTAGTGCCTGTCTAAGAGGGTAAACTCAGCAGGAGCTAGAACGAATAAACTAGGAGCATTTGTCCCAGGGCCTATGGCACTGCTCAGTGTCCTTTGTCAAGAAAACATATATATATGCTTATATATAACAAGGACTTACAAGTCCAGGTATTATTATGATCAAGACCTTTAAAAATTCCCAGCACAAAAAAAAATATGGTCTTCAAACATCCAGATACAAAAAAATAAATAAAAATATATCAAACATCTTGTGTTCTTCCAGAGTCCATTGTATAATGCATAATGCTTGAAAAGTGCTAGAATTGCAGCACACATTTAATTTTTGGCAAGAATATATTAAAAGTGACTTTCAGCCTAATAATTCCATGATATAAAAATATTATAGGTATTCCATGGTATAATAAAATAATGGAGGGAATGAGCAAAATTATCTGTGTCTTTCTGGTCCTGACCCTGAAACCAATACCACTGTTGGCATCTGGAGGCTGCACCTGTCATGAGTTATGGCCCTTGTTTTTACAGGAAGGATAGAACTGATATTTCAGTGCTATTCATCATATATAATAAACTCTCCACCTTAGTAAAAATGCATTCATATGCTAGAATTGGAAACGAGTACAGGAAATACAAACAGTCAACTGTATGTGTTAGATACACTTTTTGTAATACTTTCTGGTGCTAACAAAATGAGTCACTAGCTCTGTTTTCCAAGGGTAGTTTGGCAGAGCTGAAATCTCAGGCTCTGTATCATGAAAGAGAACAATACTCTCTTTGCCCTTTAAATCTCATAACAATGTTAGAGCTTCAGCTATTGTATGGGCTTTGAATTGCCTGGCCAGAAACACGGACCCAGGGTTCACGTTATCCCAAAATATTTAGTCATACAACCAAACACATTCTGCTCACAAGGGCTGTCATGATGTCTGAGTGAGATAAATGTCTTATTTTCTGATGGTTTCTATGAGTGATAGTGCTTGTGAGCAGCAGGACACAGGAGGCAGCAGTCTGATGGACTGCATTTGACTTTGGTGCTCTTCCATCAGCCCACCCCACTTCATGGGGCTCATTTTCATATCAGCATTTTGGCCCACAACCTCTCTGCCTCTAGACAATTTTTCCTACAGGCAGGTAAAGAATGTTTCAGTGATCTCTCCAGCTAGCTTCTAGGATGAACCCTATCCATTGTCAGGGTTCATTATAAAGCTTGAAGCTTGGAACATTTTTTTCACTGTCAGGAGGTCAGGCACTGGAATAGATTGCCCAGGGAGGTGGTGGAGTCACCATCCCTGGAAGTGTTTCAGAGGTGTCTGGATCTGACACTGGAGGATCTGGTTTAGGGTTTAGGGGTTCCAGCAGTGACAGGTTAATGGTTGGACTCAATGATCTTAGAGGTCTCCTCCAACCTTGATGATTCTAGGATTCTATAATTCATCTTCCTTAATGTAAGGCAATAAGTTTGCCCTGTGATTTTGCCTCAATGGGAGATTACTGCCCTCCCTAGGTATGCATCCATCCAGAGGGGAAGAACATCTAAATTCAGGCAAGATCTCTCCTATTTATTCCCATGTTTCTGGCCATGGTGGCCAGTTACTCTGGAGAAGTTAGTTTGCAGGTTTAATCATCAGGTTTCAAATAATTAAAAAAACCAGATATGTATTTTCAAATTATAGCAGAGTTGACTCTGCCCTCCAGTTATAAGTGTCAGTAATTTGTAATGACATTAATTCTTTTGAATAGTCTTAATAATTTCTGTACAGCAATGAGGAATAAGATGAATACTGTAGTGAAAGATTTTAAAGCCAGAATAAGGCCATGGCAAAATGAATCAACTTTTTGGTTTATCTAGCTCCCCTGAAATCAAGGGAGTTATGCTCTGTTACACCACACAAGAAGCAAAGACATTTAAAGCATTGTATGATTTAATAGTACCTGTGCCAAGCTTGGTTGTGCTTTCATAGGAGTAATAGAAAATAATAACACCATGGAAAGGGAAGGTGGGTTTTTTCAGCCTCATGCATATTGTGTTCACTCTGTGGAATCACATAGTGAACTGTGAAAATAGCTACTTCAACATTGGGTTAATGCTTTAGGAGTGTCAGCTTTTTAAGAAAATAGCTTGGATTTCTGCAGGATTCCCTATACAAACAGTAATGCTGAGTAATGTTGTCCAATTATGTCTTTTCTGTAATATGGTCTGACTGAAAAATAAATAAATAAGCAAATAAATAAGCAAGCAAGGGAACAGCAGTGTGTTTGCTCATCTGAATTGTCTCATTTTCAGGGACTTTACAACAAACACGAAGCTTACATTCTTCACTAATTAGGACAGAAACACCATGCAGGTACATTGGCCAAAAGTTAGTGAAACTTTCTAGCACTTTTTTAATTTTAATTTGTAGAAAGCCTTTTTTTCCATTGTTGTTTTAGCCTTTCCTCTGTTATTATGAAGGACAATATATATCATTTTTACTACAAAGTGCCAGGCAAGCCAGGATATTCAAATGAACAAACCTGGATGCTTTACAACTTTTGCCCCTTTGAAATCAGATCTGAAAAATATAGGACCTAAATATCAATACTGTAAGGTTTTAGTTTTATATCAGGCATAAATCTTAACAACCTGCACTTAACAATGAGCTCAGATTTTAACTTAATCTTTGGCAGGCTGAGAATTGAACCAGCACACGCTCAGTTTTGTCTTTCCTCCCCGGCGGCTCCTTGAAAAAGGCACTGTCTGTGCCAGACAGCTTAAAGGTTTTATAGTTTGTGAAAAGCATATCCAGCACTGCCTAGGTGGGCCACAGGCTCCCCAAAGACAAAGAGTTGAGCCTTGCACTCCCCAGCTCTCTTCTGCTTAAATAAAGTTGCTAGTTGCCTAATGAACGTTAGCTGTAATACTCCCTGTGGTCAGTGGGGCTGTTGTTTAATGAATTGCTTAATGTGCTTGATTACTGTTACTATGTGGAATGAGGGAAATAGCCAGAGAGATCTGAAAGACCCACTAGAGAATATGATGAAAATGAATTGGATCAATAAGAAGTTTTTTGCTCATCTCAGAACGACGCATTATGTGCTGCATTGTTGGAGTTGAGGATAATGTAATTTTGTGGCTTGTTGTTGTTCTTTTTAGAATTCAGAAATATAAATCTCATTTGACATTGGGTTTTAGGGCTGGCCTTCCTGGAGTTATAAATGTTCCCCTGACTCCAGTCCCGGTTACTCACATGGACAGATAAATTAATTAGGAAAACTTTTATGCCAATTACTTTATGCCCTTGGCTTTCATATGTTTCTGAAGAGCGGCAGCTAATTAAAGATATGATTCATAATTACTGGTCGATCGAGTAGTTGAGTAATGGAATCAGGAACTGTTCCAAAAAAATTATCCATCACATCATTACTAATTGTTACATAATACATAAGGATGTAGAATTCAAATAAAAAATTACTCACATTTGAAAGATTCATTCAATTAGTGGGTTCGGGATATTTTTTATAACTATTATAAACACGAGATAATTCTCACATTTTTAAAGATCACTGAGGTTTTATAAATATTTATAATTAAATAGGAGCTTAATTTCCATGGAGTAAAGGACTCGAGGGCCTAGCTGGAGGAGTGGGCTAGTAGTGAGTGAATTTATGGAAGCTGGAAATCAAATCTTTGGGTCAGATTAATGCTCAAATGAAATGAATATGATGGTGCCTTCCTAATCCTGCCACAAAACTGCTCTAGTTTGGCAAGCATTGCAGGCTAATTTCTAGAGAATAGAAGAGCTGTTGCAAGTTATAACTTGGCACTGAACAACGCACAGAAATTTGCACGGAATTTGTCAACACTCATTTTTCACAGTCAGCCTTTGCTGTCCCAGCAAGAAGATCGTAACAGATACCACAACCTGGTAAAACTGGTAAAATAGTGAAAAGAAAAAAAA
>NW_008676165.1:0-582 GCF_000695815.1 Acanthisitta chloris
GGTCCTGGGGTGGATTTGGTGGTCCCATCAGTGCCCTGAGTGGCCACTGACCCCTCGGTGTCCCCCCAGGCCATGGCCCTCGGACCCTCCCCCCACTTGCCCCTGACCTTCTGGGTCCTCTTGGCTACCACCATCCCTTTGGGGGCTACCAACACCCCTTGGGCCACCAAACCCACCCCGAGGGCAACCGTCGGCCCCGTGGACCACCAAGAGGCTTCGGGGGCCACCAAGGACCACCAACCATCATTGATGGCCACCAAGCACTACCAAGGGCCAGGGATGACCAGTGATGGCTACCAAACAGCACTGATGGCCACCAAGGGCTACCAACCACTGATGACCACCAAGGGCTACCAACCCACCCCCATGGGGCTACCAACCAAGGCTGATGACCACCAAGGGCTACCAAGAGCCATTGATGACCACCAAGGACCACCACGTGCCACCGATGACCACCATGGGCTACCAAGAGCCATTGATGACCACCAAGGGCCACCACGTGCCACCGATGACCACCAAGGGCTACCAACCACCTCTGATGGCCACCAAGGGCTACCAACCATCACCGCTGACCACCACTGA
>NW_008676166.1:0-2004 GCF_000695815.1 Acanthisitta chloris
CGAGGTTTTTCCACCTCTTTTTGCCGCTTTGTCCCCCGTGGCTGTCCAAGCTTCCCCTCCCTGATCTCCAGACCATCCTGTTCCACTTAGCTCTGCCATGGGAATGTTTTTTTCCCCCTTTTCCTTCCCCATCTGGTTCCATGTGACCATCAAAGGAGCAAAGCTCCATTCTCTGGTTCCCAGTGCCAAGAGCAGCTCTGGATCAGCTCCTTCCAACCTCCTCCAAACCCTTCCCAAGCCACTGGATCCTCCTCCAGGAATTCCAACACTCAAGGTGACCTTGCCTCAAGCCTCTGGTTGCCCCCAGGGAAGGTGGAAAAGCCACCGTGGAACACATTTGATCAGAGTTTTCCTTGTGGTTTTGGTTTGGTTTTTTTTTTTCTCCAAGTGCTGCAGGGCTGAGGCCCCAGAGCAGAGGGATGGACAGATGGACAATCCCAGTGAGGCACAGCCCAAGGAATGAGGAGTTATTTGGGGTCAGAAGCTTTGGGACAGCTCAGAGCTGACTCAGTTTTCTGTCTCTGCTCCCTCAGAGCCAAAGTGGAGCTTGGGGGGAGCCCAAGGGATGGAGGGAGATGAGGTCTCCGGAGAGACAACGTGGCAGGTCTTGGTCTGCAGACAGAGCTGGGCAAGGGAGAGGATCACACTCATGGAATCGTGGGCAGAGCTTGGGATGGAGCTTGGAGATCATCCAGTGCCAACCCCCTGCCCTGGGCAGGGACATCTCCCATCAGAGCAGGTTGGGCAAGGCTTGGGACAACCTGGATGGGACATCTACAACCTGTGTGGGGCAACCACAACCTGCCTGGGGCAACCACAGCCTCCCTGGGGCATCCTCAACCTCCTTGGGGCATCTACAGCCTCCTTGGGATCTCCACAACCTCCTTGGAGCAACCACAACCTCTTTGGAGCATTCACACCCTCCTTGGGGCATCTTCACCCTCCTTGGGGCAACCACAGCCTCCCTGGGGCATCCTCAACCTCCTTGGGGCATCTACAGCCTCCTTGGGATCTCCACAACCTCCTTGGAGCAACCACAACCTCTTTGGAGCATTCACACCCTCCTTGGGGCATCTTCACCCTCCTTGGGGCAACCACAGCCTCCCTGGGGCATCCTCAACCTCCTTGGGGCATCTACAGCCTCCTTGGGATCTCCACAACCTCCTTGGAGCAACCACAACCTCTTTGGAGCATTCACACCCTCCTTGGGGCATCTTCACCCTCCTTGGGGCAACCACAGCCTCCCTGGGGCATCCTCAACCTCCTTGGGGCATCTACAGCCTCCTTGGGATCTCCACAACCTCCTTGGAGCAACCACAACCTCTTTGGAGCATTCACACCCTCCTTGGGGCATCTTCACCCTCCTTGGGGCAACCACAGCCTCCTTGGGGCATCCACAGCCTCCTTGGGGCACCCACAACCTCCTTGGAGCAACCACAACCTCTTTGGAGCATTCACACCCTCCTTGGGGCATCCACAACCTCCTTGGGGCATCCACAGCTTTTCTGGGTCATCTACAACCTCCCTGGGGCATCCACAACCTCTCTGGAGCATCTTCAACCTCTCTGGGGCAATCACAACCTCCTTGGGGCAATCACAACCTCCTTGGGGCATCCACAACCTCCCAGTCCCCCCAACTTGGGCATTTCTCCCCTTGCCTTCCACCCCCCCAGGCCTGGAGCTGCCACCAGTCCCAGCCCAGCAGCAGATGTGGGAGGACCCTGGAATCCTTCAAAGCTGTGTCTGGAGAGAAGAAAGGCTGGTTAAGTCCTGGCTGGAGATGAAAGGAAACTCTTCCCTCGCGGCTGGAATGAGTTGCTGATGCTCTGGGTTGGCTTTGAGGCCATTTCCGGAGAGCCAAGGAAGGACTTTCATCTGTGGAGAGACTTGGGAGCAGATGTGGAATCAACCACAGAGTTTCAGAGCATCCTGAGAGCTCCAGGAGGACACCAGGAATGGCAGGAGGGACAGTCTGGGTGCTCCATGGGCCAAGGGTGATGTCCT
>NW_008676167.1:0-9225 GCF_000695815.1 Acanthisitta chloris
GCCCCGGGCGGTGCGGGCAGGTGGCAGCCCCGGCCCCTCCGCACACGGGCGTTCTGGGTGTCCCACCGCCCCTCATCCTCTGCTGGGCTGACTTTCTTTCACAGGCCTTTGTCATTTTTTTGTTTTATGCTGTCGTGATATAACTGAGGTGCAAAGGCATCGTGGGCATTTGTGGGATGAGTGCTGATTGTAGTTAAGCATCCGTTTGTGGTGCTGCTAGAATAGCGCAGGACAGGGCTTTCTCCGGGGGGTCTGGTACTGTGGCACACTCACACAGCCTGTCCCTTCCCTTCTCTTTGGTCACTGTTGTGTAAACTCACTGAGTAACACGTGTTGTGGGAACTCTTGGCAGGCATCAACCAGTGAGTCTGTGTTTACTTGTGTTCTCCAGCCTTACTGGGACGATTGGGTAGTGCTTCATGCCATCATTCTCCAGTCAAGGAAAGTTGCTGGTCTTTACAGACTGTAAAGAGCGTGAAGATAGTAAAGTGTTGTGTACCATAAACAGGGAAACAGATGGGCAAGGGTAAAGATGGACTGACATTTAGCATTACCCTTGACAAGAGACCCCTGGAAAAGGATGGATGTTAAATGCTGGAAAGGTGTCCTGGGCAGAACTGAGGAAGCAGAAGTGGTGTTGAGCAGCAGACACTGTACAGGGAGGGAAAGTCAACACCGCAGGCTTCAGCAAAGGTTGGTGTAGAAAGAATAGTGAGCGGGTGCTAAATGTCTAGAAGCATGTAAATGAGGTGGTACATTCAATTATTTTGGCAGAAGAGGGTAAAATTAGCATGCAAAAGGCCTAACTTAATCAACACCAAGTTGCAGTTTTGTAATTCTATCATTATACAGGTTGGTGGATATACTACCTAAAAAATGGCAATTTATGTCAGCAGAACAGCATGAGCCACTGAAAATTGACTTCTTTCCTACCTCTGTCATGGTTTAATTTACTGTGAAAATTTTAATGTGAACAGTTGAGACCATTACCACGTTGAAGCATGTTAATCCCTTTCCTTTTTGAGCCTTTGTAAAACTCCCATTTGTTTACTCAGAAGCAGAACAGGGCCTTTTGTTTTAATGGCATTTTCTTTCCCTTCAAAAAATCATTATGTGCTGTGCAGCTGGTCATAGCCTTTGACCGGGCGACTAAATAGGTATCTGAATGGCAGTAACATCCAGCAAAGTACATCTTCACTAGGAGAAAATAGGTGTGCTGTCCACATAACTCAGTTCCTTTGTGCCGACTAACAGGATGTAAATTTCAAGTGAAGACAAAGCAGTCTCTCGTTTTAACACGACTTAGCAAGTAGAGGTAGAAACTGTAGAGAGCCCAGAGTCTACCATCAGGCAGGAAGAGAGTTGTCGGGCTAGGGAAGCATCAGCAGTGGGTGTTAAGTTCACTGGAGTGTCAAGAGGCACAGAAAGTGTAGCCTGTATGTAACTTGCATCATTGTAACCTTGTGATGCAAGTTACATGCAACTTCATGGTAGATCGGGCTGATGTTTGCCTGAACCCAACATATTGCTCATCAAAGTTACAGTTCATGCCATTTTTACTAGGACTTTTCTTCATCTTGGTTGCCAAGTTTTGCCTGATGCACACTTCCTTAAGTCAAGGAAAAATCTAGTGAGTACATTAGTCCTTGTTTTGTTTCCGAGAAAACATTGTTGCATACAAATAAGAAGAAAAGAAATACTTGAGTTGAGAATGCGACTCAGACACTCTGATTAACTGAATGCCTTTTATCCAGGGGATTCACTTGTTTCCAGATCCTTGAGTGGTTGCTAGCTACTTCTTTATTCATTATGCAATTAGCGTGTTTGATCTTTGTATTCTCATAAAAACTTACATATTTCATGCTAATATAGTAGCTTAATAATACAAGTAACAATACGTTTAAGTGGCAGTGTTATTGCCCTGACCTAATGGTGTTTGGCATCTCTGAGACCTTTGGCATGAATTTCCTGTCTAGGGACAAACTTCTTAAACTGTGTTTAATAAACCTGGGAAGTGTTAAAGCAGGACAGAAGTACTCTGCCTGCCCTTTAATGAAACACACAGATGTAACTGACCTGGCTCAGAATCAACCATATATTCTTGTGTGCATGGCTAGTGTCATACAGGAAAGGTACCTTGGATCCCAGCATCAGTAGTGCAGCCCTGCACCCAACTCAGTGACTCCCATCTCTCACTGGGTACAATGCTTGTGGGCTCAGCCAGCTCCACATGGCACAGCACCACAGGCAAATCCAGCACAGGCAGCAGTCTCTAGTCCTACACCATCAGTTTCCCACCTCTCTCTTTGGAGGTGTGTTGATATAGCTATCAGCAAGAACAAGACCAGCAAGCCTGACTTCCATCCCAGTGAGTAAAGAGAGAGAAACTGTGCAGAAAGTGACTGAATAAGGATGATATGCCCAGGGACCGCTGGGAAATTTTGTCTAATAACTGATGGTGTTACAGCAGTCAAACTGCATTTAAAGTTTCTCTCTGAATTGGTCTAGAATTAATTTGAAAAGGGCTGATTTGCAATGTGGTATCACAGTTTCTTGTGCAAAGCCAAAACTTCCTTTAGCTTGACTGGAGGACAGCAAATACATTTAGGGTTTAGACCCCAAGAGTTGTATTGAAGCTTAATAACAACAGTAGATGAAATATAGGCAACAGTTTGGTTTAACATGGTTTTTGTGATAGTCTGTGTTGTGTGTTGTCATCAGATGCTCATCAAAAATGCAGAATAAATACCAACTGGCCAACTCATCAGTTGCTGTAATCCAACAAATAAGCAATTATGTATCCAGAGTGCATGCAAAAATGGAAGGAAGATTCCACTGTAGGTAAAATCTAGCAAATAAGAATTCAATTCATTGTACATTTCATAGGTGGTCTTTGCCCTTGAAGTACTAAATTCCCTGTGTGTTAGTTCCTTGTTTGTAAAAGACAGTTAACAACAGTTTTCCCTTTAAAAAGGTGTTGTGGAGACAAAATCACTAACGTTTATGAGTTGCTTGGCTACTGTTCTGATAGGAGCTGTATTAGCACACATGGACAGAGAAACCTCGTTCTTCAGATACCCTAGTTTATCTAGGATAGATATCCTGGTTTATTGAGAAATTGCTCCTCAAATAGTCACTCAGATGAGATAAAAGGGAAAAACTAGTGGTAGATTCAGAAAGATCAATAATGGTGTTTGTTTTATGAGTGACCCTGAAGAAACAATAGGCACTTAGTTGCTGAAATTAGCTGCTGATTTAAAAATAGGAAGGAAGCTGTTAATGCAACTGTAGAGAGCGAAGAAAAAGTCTGGAATGACCTCAATAAAATAAGAACATGCCCAAATAAATGGCTGATGCCATTATTGAACAGAAATCTAGGCTTGTACGGCTGGGGAGACGAGAATGGTATTTGGGTAAACACAAGTAGTTTGTGTAGGGAGGGTAAAGTTGATTTGGGACAATACAGAGCGATCCAAGCAGCTAAGACAATGTATTTTAGTGTAAAACACACACACGTTTAAAGCTGTTTAGAGCATTTTGTGCTGGGAGGAGAACACAGCCTTTGAAGTGTCAGTGCCACCCAATTATGAAGGTGTATTTACTGTCTTGTGAGGGTTAATTTCCTTTTTTCTGGACTCCTGTTTGTCTTGTCCAGTTCCTTTCTTACTACTCTGAATTAACAGCTACTGGAACTCCAGATTTGCTGGTTATCTGACAGTCCTCACTGTTAAAATGCATCTGCCAATAGCATAGGCAAAATGGTATTTGGGGTACTTCAGTGTATTAGAGTTGCAAATGGATATGAAATTTTCAGTATATTGCTTAGAGTAATACATAGTAAATGCTTGTCATTTTAATGGGAACTAGTGTCTGTGGCAGGCTAAGCATCATAAATGTAATGATTACATGATAGTTTTTAGCTGAGTGTGTATTTTCAGTATTGTTGACTGTGTCCCACATGCAACAAGGCATGAAAGTAAGGCACCTGTAAGTATGAACTAAAATAATTCAAGGGAAGGGCTTAAAGGTAAGCTTCTGCTTAAAGACTTTGTCAGACTAGACCTAAAAAGGCTCATAACACTGTAGTATTGCAATGTAATATCATATTCATAGAATCATTGAGTTTAAGGGTTGGAATGGAACTTACAGATCATCTAGCCCCAACCCCCTGCCCTGGGCAGGGACACCTCCTCACTAGATCAGGTTGCTCAAGACCTCATCCAACCTGATCTTGAGCACCAGCAGGGTCAGGGCAGCTACCACTTCCCTGGCCAACCTATTAGGCAGGCACTAATAAAAGAAATGACTGCTACAGAGTGACAGAATGATTTTAGTATCAGTAAAAAAAATTTCTTAAATCTATTTTGGATACCCCTATGCAGGCATTTTTGTACATAAGCTTCTCTCATCCAGTTCAGTGAAGTATGGCTGGGCCTAGTGGGTTGATTGTGGTGAAGCTGTAGGTGTAGGACCAAGGCCCATGTTCTGATATAATTTGGTAGAGTACAAGATACTTAACCAGAAACACCTTTGGTCTGTTATAATTGCAAGTATGACAGCTTGGAAATATCAAACTCTCAAACACATCGTAGAAGAAAGGTTCTGCATTTTAAGTGTTTGATATTTAAAACAGACCATTTGTTTTCTTATTAGTATAAGGATAAGGGAAGGTAGGTTTTTCCCTGGCAAGGTTTATCTTTTTTGGCAAAGAATGACAGACAAAAATCAGATTAGATCCAGAAAACTTCAAAGAGTCCATCAGAAATAGACAACAGACCTTTCTCTGTGTTTTTCTGCCAAAACTTAGTCTGCAGTCTTTAGAGTGTTTCTCCTTGGCCATTTGAGACCTGTCTGGTCCTTCACCATGTGCTTTTCTCCTTTTTCCCTTTTGGTTGCTCTGCTTTATGACCTCACTTTTGCCGTGTTACTAAATACGAGTCTCCTGTGACTTCTCCTTTACCAACCCAGAGCTTCCTTGGTCTCTATCCCTCTTTAATTATGTACCTCTCTCATACATCACTCCTTGGAGAGCTGCAAGCCATTTTTCATGGCAGGTCTCTGTTGTTCCTTTCTGAGATCAGGCATGATTTGCTGATCACTGCAAAGGTCTGTCTTATCCTAGGAAGTGATGGTGAGGTCGTGGCTTCTTCAGGCAGCACTCCCATGGCTACTGCCGTGGTGCATCAGAAAAGAGCACAGTTAAGGCAGTGAGTCCTTTATGGAATCATTTTTTACTTTCTAAACCTTTTGCACCAAGTTGACACATGTTGCTTAGATAGCATTTAAACTCTTGTTTACAGATACCTGGTTGTACTCTCAAGTAGGTGTGAGTGCCTTTTCAGTGACTTCATCAGCTCATTGAGTACTTATTCCTTCATTTCCTAAAACAAAAATAACAAGGAGTGAAGTATGTATTTTCCTAGTGTTGGGAAGGTACTTCAGCAGCTGATGGTCTATCTCCATCTTCATGCATTCAGTTCTTAAATGTCTTTTAAAAGCAGATTTCATCCGAGGATTGTAGCATAAAATGGAGTAATTTTTATACATAAAGTTGAACCACAGCTGATAGTAAAAGCTTTCCAGTTGTTTGTTCGGCGAACGAATCATTTTGGGGCCAAGATGTTCTATATTTGTTGTTAGCACAGCAGGGGTAGATGGGAAAACATCTTTAAAATTCTGTTCTTTAAATCTCTGTTGGTTTTTTTCCCTCTTTAATTAGTTTAAATAACTAGCCCCAAATGTGCAAGTCTGATCTTTTTGTGTAAATGACAATAGATGGATACATTTTCTCTTGCAGGGTCATGATTTTAAGTCCAAATGAAGCTAACCCAGAATGAAGACAGTTGTCTCAGAAGTTTTGAGGCAGTAAGCAACTGAAGTTTTTCATACCCACACTGTACAGACTTTTGTCAGACATTTTTCCTTGTTACTTTGAAGCCACCGAATAATTTTCAGCAACTGATCTCATGAAAATCATTGAGTATATGTTTTGTCTGAGGGAAGGGTGCCCCTTTCAGTGAAATCTGTAGCCTGTCCAACCAGTTTGTATGTTCCTACTACAAAAAGGTAGGAGAAATAGTAGTATTTCCCTTATGTTAACCGACAAATCCCTTCCTTTTTTTTATTGGGTAAAGAACCTTTTAGGTCCCCCAACTGGAATGATTTTTTTATAGACAGCAAAACAAATACTTGAGTTTTCAGTCTTTACCTTCATTTCCTGACTTTTCCCATCATAATAATGTACTAACAAGTCTTCCTGCATTTAGGGTAATAAAACTCTTGTAAACAAGTGATTGCTGACAGTAAGTATATACAATTGTCATTTGAGGATAGATGAAAGGATCTCCTGATAATGCTAGAGAAGTGATGACAATGTGGAGAGGTTGGACATTATAACTGTCTGAAATGGTGGTGTCTGAGCAGTAAAGACCTTTCCCCTGTGAGCTTGAGAGGCATAAGGGAGAACAAGCCTGCCTGAGGCCTCTCAGTAATACTGCAATTTGAGTGATAAATATAGCAACAAACACTGGAAAGTAGTCTGTGTGGAGCAGGCAGGAAGAGGTTGTGGAGCCAGCTTTGTAAAGGTGTTAGGAATTAGCTGAACATCAGTACTTTGCTGTTTCCTTAGGTACAGTAGCACTTTTCAAGTCTGCCCCTATGTCATCTGTATCTCTGATCACTACATACCATGGATATGTACATGTGTGTGTACAAATACCTGTTGTGTGCCTACTTAGACACATTCCCACAGAAAAGGTAGATGCTTCCAACAGTTGTAGCACATTGCCATGGTAGGATGTCAACAGAGAAGGTCTCAGTAGGTTGGCTGAAGCACAATAGGAGCAAAGAGAATGAACAGTTATTTGAAAGATTCCAAGAAATATTTGGCAAACAAGAGAGTATCATGAGGTAAGGCTTCTAAAACTTAAAGAAGGAAACAGATCCTTGCTTCCTCCTCTTGGGAGGGTCTCTGCAGTACTGGCTTTGCACATCTGAGATTGTTTCATTCATTTGTGTAGCAGCCAGTTCTAAACCTCATACTGAAATGGGATATAAAATGCAGATTCATTTCCAGTTTTCCTTTCTTCTACTCAGACATGACAGGCTTGATAGTACTTTTGCCTGAAGGGTATGTGAGACCTGGCTTTGAGGGTTGGTTTTGTTTGTTTGTTTGTATTATTTTTTTTGTTCTAGAAAACAAAAGGAAGGTAAGAAATTTGAGTAAATCCTGGAGCATCTTAAAACAATGAACTTCCCATGTTATTAGTTCCTATTGCCCTGTTCTGAAGTACCCCATCCTTCAGAAGGTCTCAGGTCAACCCAAATATTATCCTTGGCATCACTGCTGCTCCAAAAAGATACATAATGTCCTTGAATTTCAGAAGGATTTTATGTCTGCCTCCTGGCCTTTTGTAAAGCCCTGCTGAAATACGAAAATGCCTTCAGAGTCAACATAAAGGGAGCAGACAACGTTGCACTGTGCTCTGGGTAGCACAGAACCCAACATCAGAAAGGACAGGTGTCCATAGACTTTGTTCTCTGCATTAGAAAAGTACGTTTAAATCTCTTTGAGCTTTCCATTAGTAGCCTGAAAGGTTAATTAGCATTACATCTGTAGCCCCGACAATGCAAACTGGAAACAACTGTTTATTTTGCCTTGCAGCAACGTGTAAAAACCTAGAGAGAGGCTGTTTGCCAGTTCTGGTTTGGCTGCTTCAATAGAAGACATCATTTAACAAAAGAAGGAAAACGGGGCAAGGAATATCATACACCAAATAATTTCTTTAAGACCATCAGTTAGCACAACATCCTACATAGTGCAGAGCAAGTAGGGCCAGGGAGGAAGGAAAAAAGTCAAGACTGTAGATACCTTGCAGGCAGCACTGTGGTGTCACCAGTGTCAACTAGGAAACTGTGTCAGCCTTTAAAGTCAGTAACTTTGTTCTCCTTGAGCTTGGAAGGCACCTACCTGTGGTGCCACTTACAACACAGAGAGTAAAACCACACTGAGGCAATGAGTAGAAGAAACTTTTCGATCTGGGAGAGCTCAAGACACAATTGCACAATAACGCAAACCATTCCTGGGAATCAATCCCATATCAGACTGGATTACTAAATGTACTAAATATAAGTACATATTGAAACTTAATAATAACATAGGAAGTAACCTTACAGAGATGTGTAACATCAGTCTGGAGATGCAATCCAGGTGGAAGAAACAGGAAAGTGCAGATAGAGGAGCAAATGTTCTAGTTGCAAAGAACAATTCTGGAGTTGCTGTCATTCCCTTGATACATTGATGTGTTTTGCATACAAAGTTACTGGATCCAAGCAGCAATTTTTTGCTAGGTTTTCTTAAGCTCCACAAATCTTATCATTTTCCAGTGTTCAAGCCTCCATGAAAGGGTCACTGTAAACCCCTTCTTTTAATTCCTGGAGGATGGGTTATCTTTCTCATCTGGAATCTCCTCCACATGAAGGAAACAAGAATCCAGGTCTCCATTCCTGGCACTTACTCTAGTCCCTAACCTATTGTTTAGTAACTAGGAGGCAGTTCCTCCAGCTCCTCCTCCACTTCTCCTTTGGGAAAACTTTAGATACAGGGCACTTAGGGTTCACCTTTTCTATGGCACTATCAGTATCTTCCCCTGCAGCAGCTGTGGGGTGGGAGCAAGCAGGAAGGCACTGATGGAGCAGTGTAAACAGGTGTGTTTTGCACCCAGTAGCAAATGAAGATGTCCATGCATGGCCTTCCTTCCTTGAGACAGAATTTGTTACTCAGCACTGTATGTAAATCAATCCCACCAGCCCCACTGATTGTGTTTGGTGTGGGCATTGCCCTAAACATATGTGTATTTTTGTTCAATGTGTTCCGAGCCTGTACAGCCATGTCCTGCATAGGGCCTGGATCATTCTCCTGGGTGCAGTCACACCATGTGGGGATTCTCTGCCTGCTGTCTGCCAGGATGTGTGTTTGTATATGGGCATTGCTGCAGATTGCCTTGACCTTTGCAGCATATTGGTTGTTCAAATGTAACTTGTGGTCCACTGTTGGCTCCTTGTAGTATTGCTGCTTCCAGCTTTCTCTCTCTTGCACTGCCAATCCTTTTTCCCAGATGTGTTAGCTTTTTGCCTTTAGAGACTGAATTTCAGTTTACTTGCAGCTCGTATTTCTCACAGACCCAGGGCTGTGAGTCAGTTGTCACTGGGTTTACAATCACTGGG
>NW_008676167.1:9250-37345 GCF_000695815.1 Acanthisitta chloris
CACACCTACGAGCATAACAGACTATCTTTGTCTGAATATTTGCAAAGGTTCCCACCTTGCTGTCCCAGATGCCTCTTCCAGAACATAGAAAAAGGTGTTGAGGGAGGCAGATCCTGGCAAGGAATGCACGTAAGCAAGGCGTCTCATGCCAGGCACTGTGCCTTAGTGTGGTGGCATGTTTTTGTCATCTCTTTCTAAAACTAATTAGTTGCTAGTTGGTTTTCAGCCCAGATGTCACAGTTTCCATCTGAGCCAGTGTAAATTTGTATTTCTGTAAGGATTTCTTCAGACACTATTATCTAGAATCCAATTAAGTAGCATTCATTCAGGATTAATCACATGTGGTAGTGTTTGCAGAATTGAGGTTCCTGTGCTCTTAGCAGCATACTATTGCTGCTGTATTTCATTATCCCCCAGAAGGCACAGGCTTGGGCATTTCATGTGTTCTAGGAGTTGCCCTGCACAGATCCACTGCATGGCTCGAGGGTTGCTGTCATGGTTGTTACAGAATAGCAGAAGGAAGATGATACCTATCCCATTATTTTGCTCTCTGAAGACCATGTCCCAAAGGCAGTGAACAAGTTCAGCTGCATAAAGATTCCTTGATTTCTCTAAAACTGCTTACATGTGTGCTGCTGTGCCTGTAGAAACATAAAGTAGGACCACAGCCTAAGGGAGAAGGCAGGCATTCATCTACAAAAAAAAAAAAAAAGGAAAGAAAAGATGACATTCCTTAACTGCAGTGCCTCTCCAAATACCAGGGCTTTTGAAAGATATTAGTGGTGCAGCAAACTCAAGAGATAATTCTTTTCATATGGTGTCTGGATCAGGTGACTTGCATATGTGCACATTTTCAGGTACCCCTTTTGCTGCTTTTTATCAGGAATTCTTTCCCAAGATCTTTTTCTTGTGCAAGTTTTATTTTTCTTTGTCACAGTCAGTATTTCTATCACAGCTTGTAGAAAAAGGTAGCATAAAGTTATTAAGCCTTGTGGTTAGAATTTTAATGTCTGCAAAGATCTATCACCAGTAATAAGCTTATTCTATCTGTTAATTTTTTTTCTTTGCATTTATTTGTGAGACCCTGCTTTGGAGTTTTTTATTGTTTTTAAGGTAGTGGGTCAGTTTTCTGAGCAGATTTTTCGAATTGGTGCTTCTGGTAAAATGACAAGAACTTGTTAAAAGATGAAAACAGATTAGAGAAGAGACATTTGTCAGACAGTGCTTTTCAGCATTAAAATGCTGTGAATGTTTTCTCCTTATCTCTTGGAACATGCTTTATGCCATCTCCTGCCTCAGAAATGAATGGATTCACCTGTGTATATAATTGCCATGTTATTGTGCTGGATGGGATCTGATCATACAAAGACAATGGCTTTGTTTATGCTGCCAAACTGTATGCCCAGCTGTGCTTGGAGGATCAAGCCTCTAGCTGTTCGCTTTCTAGAAGCCCATAATAATAAAGATTTTAGTGGCAATATGTTCAGGAGGAGTGCCAGCTTTTTAGCAGATGTGGGAGCAAGGGGAACAATTTTTTAATGAGAAGCTTACAATTTTTCTGAAACATTTGCTGCTAGATGAAAATGTTAGTTTACTTGTTTGTCAAATGTCAGCAATGCAGTGACCTGTTGTCATGACAGGGGTGTCAGGGTCAGTGCCAAGGCAGATTTATTGAAAAGGATGTCATCATGAGTCCTACAGGTGAGGCTGAACTGGGGATCTTGACAGGTGAGAGCTAAAACTCTAGTGTGGAGCATGGTTTGGACACAATATGTGTCATCACCAATGCATTAAAAAGTAAAGGCAAGTGAAAATTTTGAATACTGATTGAAAGGCTTTTGGTTGGATTTTGTTGATTTGTATGAGGTGCTTATAGACACTCTCTCAGATCCCAAGATAAATTTTTATGTGCAGTGTTCCCTAATGTTCCTCCTAGTTCCAGATATGTGTCTCACTAACCAAGTTCTCTTTTCTTTGTTATTGCCTTTTCCCATTTATTTACACTATATGAGTTAGAATAATATGCTGTTTCTTTGTAATTGCTTTTTAAAACAAAATGGTACCTGATTTAAAGCATTCTTGGTATGGATGCCATTCCTGATTCAGAGGTAAATAGTGATTTAAAAATTTTATATTAATGTATGTGGGAAAATAGCTAGTACAGTTCCCCACATATAATTTGTGCCTTGACAGCCTGTATCCTTATAATGAATCTTCTGGTTGCCCCTCCAAGTCTGGCATAGAAATGAGAAATAGTAATAGTCAGGAGTCCTTGGTCTTGTTTAGAGAAGGAAAGTTAGAGAAAGCCAAAGAACGAAAGCAGATTCTGGAGGAAAGTTTGTAACTGCTGTAACATAACTGCAGCTGAGTTACCTGGTGTTGTAGGTAACTTGTGTTCATGGCAACACCATATTCTGAGAGGTTTTCTGAGATTAACACAAAATACACATACCTCATATATCTGTTCAGCTTAACATGTTGGATAGAAAGAAAGGATGTTAAAAGTAACTCTGAATCCTACAAGTATATAAACATGTAGGCAACTTCAAGCCCATTATTAATCCATGTGATTTAAAAGAGAGTACTCACACGCTTAAAACTCTTATTTAGTGGTTTTGATGTAAAATATATTCTCTATAATAATGGGCTGACACCCTAGCAAATCTGGTCCCCACCATAATGATGTATTCATCTTGTCTCTGACATTCATGCCACTTACATCTCTAAAAATACATCTTTTTGTCTTTCATGTTTTCATTGTTTCATTGGAGTTATTTTTTTCTAACATGGTTTAGTAATTAGGATTTAAGTTCATAGGTCTGCATGTACATAATGGAATGCTTTGTATATTTTAATGTAAAGACTTTAATTCCTGCAAGCTGCTGCTTGAGATTTTTCTTATTTGATTTTTTTGAGGAAAAAGTTCATTGTGATAAATAAGGCTGTTAATCTTTTAGGCACTATCTAAGTTAATTTCAGCAACATTACATTTTGGGTCAAAACTAAATGAAAAGTCATTCTGAGGTTTTGGAAGCAGAAAAACAGGCAGGTGGGGAGGAGTATGACTTGGCTTGGAAAAACTTGTTCCTGAGTCTCTTTGGGCAGACAGATTAAAATTCCTAAGAGTTTAACCTAGACTTTGCAAAGAAGGTATTTGACACCATAATGACAGCTCCTGGAAATCTGAGCAGAGATTGTAAGCAAACCCAGTAAAAACACCAAAGTTGGGTCCAAATGCTGCACTGAGTCCACTGTGACTCCATGAATCTCTTTTCTTTCTATGGCTTTAGTGACCCACTTGACACAGGCAAAAGTTCCATCATAGCAAAATGCCAAGCAAAATGCAGGTTTAATTGGTTGCTGTGTGCCAGAGATGGTGGCCGAGGCTGCAGGAGTCGTGGAAACAATTATTTACAGGCAGTTGTTAGGTTTATAGTGACCAAAGGCTTCCACAGACTCTGAATCCTTCTGCAGGTAAGAGTCTGCAGTTTGTCAGCAGAGTAAACAGGAAAACCTGCCCTTGAAAAGTTACTGCAAATCACTCCATTTCATTGCCTTTGCAATTAGATTTCATTGCTTCTCATTCCCCCCAGATTGTCTACACATTGTTGTTGTATGTGTCACTTGCATCACAACACAGTAATTGGCCTGTGTGTGGGTGATGCTCAGTGATGAGGCTTATGCCATAGCCCCAAAATATGGACTGAGGCCTCTCCCCTGCTGAAGAGTCACAACTCACCATCTTCACATGAGCCTCCTCAGTGCTGTGAGTTGGTGCTCTGAGCCTGCCTGTGCTTCTGCAGTCCTCAGCTCCAGGCTGTAGTGTCACCTCCACCAGACTTGGTTCCTGCAGAAGACGCAGTTTGTGTGGCTGCTGTGCTGTGTACACAGCTCAGCTGGTACAGACTGCCTGTGCCTGCAAATAGGTGGGCAGGTAGTAGGGTATGTTAGTTCATGGTACTGTGAAACAGAAGCTTATGTTTGAAATAGTTGCTTAAATCCTGCAAGTAGATGTTCTGGTGTGAGCACATGAAGACCATGAGTCTTTATGTTCTGTGTGTCCACAGAGAGCAGCATAATGAAGACAGATACATTGCTCGGCTGTGTCTCCATTCCTTCTAGAGGACTGGTAGGACACTCACAGTCTCATCTCTGATGCTGCACCCAAACCTCAGAGGGCTGCAGGACACTAAAAATTCTTTGTGTTTTCAAGGGACAAAGATTTTCTGTTCTTTTCCCAGATAACAGTAAGCATTTTTTTGTATTTGGGCATTTGTTCAGTAGCAAGGAGTGTTTCAGTCCCCTGATGTTATATCCCTGAGCTGCAACTGGCACTAAGAAAACAGGTCACAGAGCAGACAAGCAGGAAGGTTTTCTGTGCCCAAAGGCCTAGATAATAGTGAAACCTCCAGAGTCTCAAGCTTGAATCCTTCCTAGCAGGAGCCCACAGGCTGCAGCAAGTGAAGTAGACTGTTCCCTTCTCTGTCTCTAGTATGTTTGTGTCCACCCTGTCACATACTGGAGCTTGTGTTCTGGGACCTGCAGTCTGCCATCCATCACCTTTCCTTACCCCAAACAATTCTAGCCACGAGCTGTAGTGTCAACAGGGTTTTGTGTATTTTGTGGGAAGCTGGATCAAATATTGCACAGGGATGCTCTGCATTCTTCAGCCTGGAAATATTGTGTCAATCCAATTTTTTTAACTGACTTTTTGGGGAAGTAAATTACATTGGAAAAGAAATGGTAAATTAAGCCAGCCAAGTCTAGGAAACTGCAGTCTTAGAGCAATTTGCTTACCTTTTGGCTTTAAGTGTGGTAATATAAGGACTAGCTACACTTCTTTTAATAAAAGCTTGGATGGTGGAATATGGAGCTTTGGATATGTGGAACAGATAATCCTCAAGTATAAATTTGGTTGTGTATATTTGACCAAATGTCAATGCTCTAGGCTGGCTGCATCTCATTGAAAAGGTTTTGATCAAGTTGACTGGCCAAAAAATCCTTTCTTAAAAATTCTTCCTTAAAAACCAAATCAATGAAAGAGTAAAATTCTAGTGTAAAAATTGAAAGGACAAAAATTATTCCTCAGTCTAAAGAGTTCTTATACCATCCATCCCACTCCTTCTAGCAAAAGAGATACAGAATGTGGCAGGGTTTAATCTGAGCACTTTGGGGAGGAAGGTGAGATGACTTCGTGCCCTTTTGGCTTATAAATTGCAGGACAGTGTCTGTGAATGTCCAGTCTCTAAAATTTCTCATTTATTGATGTTTTGACTGGTTAATTAATTTTTATTTGCAGTATGTCATCCAAACATGTTTTCCTATGTGCATTTCTTGTATACTTGTATATTTCAAGACAAAAATATTTGTGGTAAGATGGTAAAGTAGGATAACCAAATTTTGTAATCAGAAACTGCTTTCATTTGGTGTTAGTGGGCTCACTGTGGTTTTCTTTGATGGATGTACATTGCAGAAAATATTTGGATATCTGAGCAATAATACATACAAAGGAGAATCAAGCATCACTGTGCTTAAAGGGAAGAAAAGTAAACACTCAATGCCTTGGAGCTGGCAATATTTGTTTAAAATGAACAAGTTCTCCCCACCCATACACGAGTAAAAAGTAATTTTGTGAGCCATGAAACTTTAGAAGTTTATTTTTCTTTGGCTTGCCTTTATGTGGATTCCCTAGTGTCTGATGTTTTGGTTGAGCCTGCATTGCAAGCTCTGTTTCAGCATATGGACTGCTTGTCTGCCCATCTTCTGATGGACAGCCTCTTTATCACAAAACATGGGGAAACCTAATACCTCTTTGGCCTTTCTCCTTTTTTCTGGTTTGGCAAAATTGTCTGATGCATCCCTGAGTTATTGCAGGTAAAAGACTGAAAGCAGTGCAATCACATCCTTTTCTTTCCTTAGGGAACAGACTAGGGAAAAAAAAAAGAATCCTAGTGGTAGCACCATTGCTTCACTCACAGTGACAGGGAAACACTTCATTTGGAGAAAATGGAGTATTTTTGCAGCAGACTAACTTTGGGGTGTGCTCACTGGGAGTATTACAGTTCAGTAACCTGAAATCCTCCTCTGACAGAGCTGGAAAGTATGTGTGACTAGTAATACCTGTAATTTTAGCAGTGGACCTCAAGTGCTTTATAAGGAGAACAGTCCCATAGTCCCCATTTGTAAAAGTGAGACTGAAGGAGATGCAGTGATGTGGCCAAGGTCATCCTGGAGGCCAGTGGCAGAGACAGGACTAGTGTTTGTGTCCCCTGAGTCTCTTCCTCTGACAGTCTCCAGTCCACCAGCCCCAAAAGCATACAGAGGACTTGAATCACATGAATAGATCAGTTATCTACAAAGTCATGCATATAGATACTAGTCATGCAGAACTAAGCTTGGCCCCATTTTCATACTGGAGATTAAAACAGCTCTGCAGAAAGTGTATTTCAACTTTCTGTCTTAAAAATATGCTGCTAATTAGGGATGTAAAGGGGCTGAACTCAGCTGCAAGACTGCTGATCTTTCCTAGTGAGACATTGCTGCCAGCATTGTTTGGACTCCAACTAACCCTTCATTGTCTTCTATCTTGTTGAGGTCCTGAGCATGCACAGAAAAAAAAAAGAAGGAGGATTGATGTCTTTATATTGTCATTTCTAGCTGTCTGCAGGATACCCTTCAGCCATTTTCAGCAGTGCTCAAAAGTATGCTCTGCTGTTTTTAATCTTGTTTTGCTTTTTGTTTTTGCTGGTAGCACTCTTCCATGCCCGGAGACTTTTTTAATTTTTACTTTTGAAGCTGTGCAATTCCACCTTATTAAGTTGGATTCTGCTTCTAGTCTCACCCTTCACAGGGTTGGTTTTTTTTAATGGGTGAAAAAGTGCGTATGCCAGCATTCCACACTAGGAGTTCAGGTATGTGATGCACATTGGGGACCTGTGCTCTGCTTCAAATATCAGTCCTGATAAATGAGAGAAAAAGATAGCAGTCTCCAATCAGCTTTAGCTGGATTGCTCTTCAATGTAGGTACTACAGAATTTGAGTCACAGTTTTTAGCTTGAAGCAGGCTGGAATTTTTTACATTTTTTTTTGCATGTTGGTATCCTCTGGGGGAAAAAAAATTAATATTTTACAGAACAGTATTTTAAATAATGGTTTAGAAAAGATACTGCCATACTGCTGACTCCCTGTAGCATTAGCTATTAAAAAGCATAATAAATCCATTGGAATAAAAACATTATAGAAAAGCAAAATATCCTATTTTAATAATGGATTTTGAAGAGTATTGCTTTTATCCATCTAGAGTTCTGCTAATAAGCTAGCTGCAAAAGATCAAGCTGCTTGCATGTGTTGGGCAATAATAAGCAACTTGAACCACTTTCCAGCAAAATTACTATAGGCCTTTGCTCGACTGCTGTGCAGTGACTCCAGGGATTTCAGTGGGAGATACTGATCTCGGCAATGCTTCTGTGTGCTTTTGCCAATCAAAGGCATTTACAGTATGTCAAAACAATCAGTGATTACTGCTCTGCAGTTTTAATTCCCTTCTTGCAAAATAAAAGGACATGTTCTTGTGGTTTTGGTGCCCACATAAGCATCTCTGCATGCTGATGTAAAGTTTTCTTTTCTGTACTTGGGGAACTGATAGGTATTTTTGCATAACACCTTTTAATTTCAGTGTAAAATTAGGTTGGAACATAATAGAACGGGGTCTGGTCCGAAAGGCACCCTGACAGCCAGGAATTCCTGCCACTGAACAGCAGCTTATCCACAGCACAGAGATTTGTGATGCCATACAACGTGACACTGGCTGCCCCTCCAAGTGGAAGGAGATGCGTCTGGAATGCCTTGCTGGGCAGAACTGCCCCTTCCTTGACTGCTGAAATAACATCAGCCTCCCCAGAAAGCTGCTGTGCACAGAGCAGCAGAGACAAAGCCTAACGATTTCTCCGAGACATGTTTCCCATTTTGCAGGGAATGTAGAGCTCTGCAGAGCAGAACACCCGGGAGGAGGTGCAGCTTCCTCTGTTTCTGCATCAGCCCTCCCAGGGAGCTCCTCTGCATGTCAGGAATATGCCACGTTATCCCACGGGCAGGCACGGGGATGATTTGTGCTTCTGGGAGCCACTCTTGTCCTTCTCGCTGGGCCATGGCTCTGCAGTGCCAGTCCAGAGCACCCAGGCAGTGCCTCTCTCCCCGAGGTCCCTAACCTAATGGCAACAGGGAGGGGAGCGTTGCAGTATGAGCAGTGCCAAACCCAGACTGTGACAGCCAGCAGGAACTACTCCCTGAGAGGTCAGCAATTACTCAGCACCACCGAGGGCAGAATATTTGGGCTGCGTGTATATCCTATCCCACCCTGTGAACTGCGATGTAAGGATCCTGATGGATTTCTTGCTTGCACATTGGTAGCCCCTAGCAACACTGTTTGATAAAGCCCTGCTCTGGTTTGAGAGGTCCATGCTGAATTTTCTGTTCAGTATTCTTGACCCTAGAAGCCTGGCATTTGTTTACTGGAAAAAAAAAAAAAAGAGCACAGTTACATCTTTAAAGCTCTGCTGCTTGGTTGGCAAACAAATGCTGGGCAGTGCAGCTCTGCTGAGGTTGTGCAAAAAGAAAGCAATTGTTATTCATTAAGCAGATGACAGCAACGGGAGCTAAGGGGATAAAACTCGAAATCTGAAACCACCTGCTTTAATTTTAGCCATAATTGAAGCGGCTGCCCGTGGTGCTGCTGATGCACGTATCAGATTTGCACGCCATGCGCTGCTCTCCCTGATTTCTGTGGCAGCAAGCTCCAGCCCACTGTCTGCTCTGGTTCAGGCGGGGATGGAGCTCCTGTTTGATTGCAGGTTATAACGGGTACTTTAGAATCTGTTTGTTTCCTTCCAGGAGCAAAATGCAATCACAGCCTGGCTCTCTGATAAACAGATGCTTTAGTCATTAGTGAGGTTTCTCTGACTGCAACACTGTGTCCTAGTATGGGTGCACTTCTCTCTTTTGTTCCTGGTTTCAAGCAGCGATGCTTTGCTCGCTCTTGTGCTCATGCGCTCGCTCTCCTTGTCTCCCTCCCTCCCTCTCTGTCTTCGATCTTGCTGATATGGGGAAAAATATCACAGCCAAATCTGCAGCATATTTAACCAAAACATCTTGTAGAATGGGAATAAATTGTGAGTGAGTGCAGCAGCAGGAGGGTGCAGTATGGTTGCTTGTGCTGCTTGCTTTCTGCTATAACAGAACAGCAGCAATCGTCATGGAGTGCTGGGGTTGCTCTGCAGCTAAATAAGCACTTAGAGGCTCTGCATTCACAGAAGGCTAAGGTGGCTTTGCTGGGAAGGGGTGGACTGTACAAAGCTCTCCTCTCACTGTCTCTAATGCAGGGATTTGCATGAAGCAGGTAAAAACAGAAGAGATCTCTCCTAATGGCAGAGAGGGTCTCATCCTTCACTAAATTCTCCGGTCCGAGTTAAATGGCCATAAGATAACACTTTCACTCTATCCAGCCTCGTTACAGTACTAGCAACATAAGCCTGAGAGTTAGAGAGCTCACAGCAACATCAGTGAAGGCAGGAAAAGTCTTGACCTCAGCTGCAGAGTGAAATGTTAGAGTGGGAGCATTATCAGTCTATCCTTGAGCTGTTTAGTGCAGATTTATACTGCATGTGTTTGTATGTGTATGCCAACTCTCGAAAGCTATGAAAAGGTTTTTTATGGTTTCCTGTGATGATACATAGTCAGAGGGGATACGTGGATGAATAAAGAAATATGCCAAAAAATGGGGAGCAGGTAAGCTGTGTGACAGATGTGTGTGCTGTCCTTTGTTGATTTGGTGCTGCTCCCTAGCTAACAGCATTAAATGCTGGGAATAAGACAGGAGGCTTAACTCCACTTGGGATATTGCTTAGGAGAAGATCCTCACTGCTTTGGAGCGTAGCACGTTGTGTGATGTAAGATCCCTGTTCCCTTCTGGTCAGCATTCCCTACTAAGCATGTCTTCATTCCTCTGCTTTGCTGATCATTTACAGCTGTTCTCTGTATTTCATGATAAATTCCTAAAGGGCTGAGGCAGTAACTGGACTGTGCTGCTCTGTAATGCAGCCCAGAGCTGGCGTCGCGTTTCAAGTGGCCAAATGAGATTTGCCCTCAAGTCCCAGCAGACACTGTTTGTCTCAGTCAAAGGAGTCCACATTTTTCTGGGATCTGGTATCTGGACATCTTCCTTGTTGTAAAAAACAGGAGGATGGCTGTGGCATCCAGACAGTTGAGGTGTGTTACCTCTGTACTTGATAAGCTGCCAGCACATCCTTTTTCGGTCTGACATGTAGATAGTACCATCTTTAAGGAGGCATAAAACGTTTTTCAGAGTGGGACATGCTATCTCCCTGACTTGCTGTCAGCTTGGAAAGTGAGTTGTGGTGTTTTTCCCCTGCAGTCTTTTTATCACTCTTAGAGTCTAATACCTGTATTTAAATCATGAATTAGTTAGCAAATGGCAACATTATGGGCACTTACTTAAAAAACCAACTAGTTAATGTCAGAAAATGATGAGTTCTGAAATAGTATCTTTGACAGTCTTTCCTCTGTGTATTCCTGATGATGAAGAGGACACTGAAAAGCCTGTCATGTTGTTTCAGTTCCTTCTTACACACAGCTGAGCTAGAAGTGCATGTGTTCATCTTGCACCAGCGTGTATCTTCCTTCTATGTGTACTGAAATAATAGATTCTCTTTTTATTTATCAGTTGATTTGCTTTGTTAAGTAAAAGGAGTTTGGTAATTGCTGTGCCCACAAGGTGTGTGACACCTCTGACCATCACAGACTGTCTTCTGCAGACTGTGCTGGGCAGTGAGTGCATGGTGACACATGCCCAGTGTGCCCCACCATCCCCACCCCTGCGTCATGCTGCAGGAAGGAGACAGGGAATGGTTTGGAAGTGCTCTTAGATCCTCTGATTTTGGTGTAGCGTCAGAGAAGTTCCAGTTAGACCTAAAAGATAGGCATTCCTTTCTTTTGCAGCAAGGAATCCTGTGATGATACAGTTCCACATGTGGCTGTCATTTCTCTGTCCCCAAGGGGTGGCCTTGCAGAAAGACCAAGAGGATTTGAATTCTCAGAGAAGCTTGTACTCCTTTGAAAGCTATGTAGCCAGAGGATGCTTTCCAGTGAAAGAGAACATCCTTTGAAAACAATCTGGTGTTTATTAATCAACAAGAATTCAGTGTTTGGGGTCCTTCGGCAAGAAAAGAGAAGGAAAGCACATGTGGGCTGGTCTTATGAGTGAAAACATGCAGGTTGCATCCCTGTGCTCTGCTGAGGAGCAGATTTTGTATAGCATTGTTATGTCAGCACTTTGCTCTCAGTTGCAGTGACATTTGGCAAGATTCAATATGCTTATGGTAAGACTGAGTTGCCTTAGACCAGGCAGCAAGCCATTCACCTGCCTGCTGGTGCTGCCCTATAGATATCTAGATTCATGAGGCTTTTTCTTGGCCAGAGAGTGCTCTGGACACTTAATTTCACACACCCACATATGCTCAGAAGTGCCATTACTGGGAAGGAAAGCTCTTAGATCTTATTTAAAACTGTGGTTTATGTGAGTAGGCACCTGGACTCTCTTGTTTCTGTTGCAGAGGTCTGCAAAATTAGATATGGACAAGACTGAGCCTCACCTCATGGGCCTCACCTCCTGCCTCACAACCAGCACTTTCACTCAGACATAGGAAGGAGTCTAGACACTGCTCAGCCTGGGGGCTTTGTCCCAGTACTGACTGTCTCTCAGGACAACACTCTCACCATCCCCTCCTTCACTGCTCTGCAGCTGTACCGTGAGAAATACAAGGCCAGGGATAAAATGTGAAAGAAGAGATAGACCACAGAGGGGAGTGATGACCAAAACAAGTTATCAGGACACTGCAGGGGAAGGAGAGTCCCCAGCCTGCCTCCCTGGCATGCATCATGCATTTTGCACTGCACACCACCATCACCACTGGGAAGCACCACTGGGAGATTGTCCGGTCTTCCAGCTGCAGAGTCTCAGAGATACCATCTGTTCCCCATTTGTTGCAGAAGTTATTGAGGTGGCTGTGTGAGACAGGCAGGATTACCCTCTGGGCTTCGGTGCCTTTGATGAGGCAGCATCTGAAGTTAACACTTAAATTAAGCAGACTTGATTTTATTGCCTTTGTGTGTTATAATGGCCATGAAATCATTAAAACTTTGTGTCTGCTCCTGGGTCTTCTGTTATCTCCCTGTAGTGTTTCAGTCATATGCTGACTTTGTATGACCTGCCTGCCTGAAAAACCAGCAGTCGTCTTCCCTTCCCTACCCCAGCACACAGTGGGACTTCCCAGGGCTACAGGATACCTGTGCTAGCAGTTCCATGGCTTGGTAGGGATTGTTGGATGAGGGACACCACTTTTGGGAATAATCTTTGTTCAACTGCTTTCTGTCTTACAGATTGATGAACTCCCTGAAGGAGCTGTGAAACCTCCAGCAAATAAATACCCCATCTTCTTTTTTGGGACTCATGAAACGTAAGTGAATGAACATGATCTTTTCCTTTTGAAAATGTCTTCTTCCACTGCAGGTAGCATCATCTCCACGGATTTATTGGAACAAATCCTGGCTGAAGACATTGGGAGCCTAAAGATAGGTCCTATGAGTCCAACACATTTGTATTAACAAAGTAGATGGGAGTGCTGCGACCTGCATGGTGTACCATGGTCTGAGCATAAAAGCCTGTGTTTCCTGTAAAGAAATGTGTTGGCATGAATTTATTAAAGGGGCACCTGAACTCAGAGGCAAAATTTTTTCACTTGGATGTCCACAATAGCAGAGATCAGGCTGTTGTATTCAGACATGTTTGAGTTTGTGTCCTGTGTAAGAACTCACTTGGTAGTTTGCAATATGAAAGGAACCAGACCCTGGAGTCTCACACAGTCCACACGTAGCTTTAGAATATGTGCATTCCTGGGAGATTTGTGCTGAGGTTATTGTAAGATGGAGCTGCAGAAGTCATAGAAGAACTGAGCTGGCTGAGCTCATAGGGAAAAAAAACACAAGAGTTAGGTCTCATAGTAATTGCTACAATATACAGAGTTTCAATATTATAACAGTCATGTCTCTATTTTAAACTGCCTGAGATAGGTTAAGAATAGGTGATTGTGCCTGAAATATTTTAATTTTAAAACTTTTCCTTCTCCATTTTCGGGGAACATGTTTTCTATGATTCCTTTAAAACTGGAAAAAATGAAATTCTGATGACTTAGGTCTCATAGTAATTGCTACAATATACAGAGTTTCAATATTATAACAGTCATGTCTCTATTTTAAACTGCCTGAGATAGGTTAAGAATAGGTGATTGTGCCTGAAATATTTTAATTTTAAAACTTTTCCTTCTCCATTTTCGGGGAACATGTTTTCTATGATTCCTTTAAAACTGGAAAAAATGAAATTCTGATGACATTTGAAATTCAGCATTAGAGGCTTGAAGCTTTATTAAGAAATGATTGTTTATTTTTTGAATTTTAATATTATTCCAGAACATGACAAGCCCCATAGCTCACACATCACATTTTATTTTTTAAAAATTTTTAAAGGTCATTTCTGCTTAATAAAGTTCACAATAGCCTCTCTTAGTTACAATATTTTTTCCTATTGCTGGAATGAAACAACCTAATATTTTGATATATTGTGGTCATCTGCTACTGTTGCAAAATAATCTGAAAAGAATAAAGTTCAAATAAACTTAGGATGTTTTCAAATGAGTAACCAAAATGTAATTATTTTCTGAATGGAAACATTCATGAACCATTTCTGAATGGAAAAAATTCTCGAGAAACATTTCAAGGAAAAAAACTGACCACTTCTGTTCTGAAATGAATGAATCCCAAACTGATAATCTCTTTTGGTTTGGATTCTGTGAGCCCATGATCTGACTGTAGCATCTGAAATAAGAAAACAGTTTGTAGTTACTACCTTAATAGTTTAGAAAGCCTAACTTAAAAATTAACTGTAGTCTGCAGCTCCTCAGTTTTATAGCAGGGCAGTGGAAACTGTTACACTCTCCCAGTGGCAATGAATGTATTTCAAACAAAGATGTAGACAGTTTTTCAGTGTTTACTGTACATAAAAGGCTGTAGAAACATTTCCATACATTCCTGTAGAGCTAAATTAAGGTAGCTCATGGTAAGTTTCATACAGTTTTCCTTTGTTATTTGTGTTAGAACTGTTTGTATGTATTTTTGACAACAAGGAGACATCTCCTAGTATTAGCAAAAGCATAGATAACATAATTTATTCAGATCGCTTGCTCTACTGCAGCATTTAATATTAACATGACATCTGTTAGGTTGGAAATCACTGTTTGGCTTTCAGGTACAAATGCAGTTTTGGCTTTGTAATTATGTAACTGAAGTATTTCTCAATGAGCCATCTGAGTGTGGATCCCATGCTGTCTCCAGTGCAGTTAGAAGGAAGCTCTTTCCTCAGGGACTTGTCATCTGATGCCTTTAGCAACCAGTTGTCACTGCACTGTCAAACTTCTTGGCCAGTGGGATGATTTAACTGAATGGAACTTTGCACATTCATAAATGCTGGACATAAATCAGGCATTAATCTGAAATAATGTTTACAGCAAGGAAGAAATATGATCCTGTGATTAAGGTATTAGACTGAAACTGAAGAGAGTTAGTTTTTCCTCTGTACTCGCTATCAGTTGGAGTTTGACCTTGGGCAAATCTCTGTGCCTCAGAAGCCCATCTGTAAAAAAAAGGACAAATTCTCAGCCTTGTGGTGAGATTACAATGATAAATGTGTTGTACATGGTGGATCTTCTCTATCCCATGGTAATGGAGACCAGAGAGTTAACGTTAATTGCAAAGATCATCAGGAAACTAGGGCAGTGATTATAGTAAAGGACATTGTGACTTGCTCAGCTCAGGTCATTGGTGACACAGAATCTTCCAGTGGGAATGAAGGGGTCCTCTTGCCTTCACTGTTTTTATTTAACTTGCAATTAGCCACCTCAATACCATGACACAGAACACAGTAGGTTCAGATACCCAATGGAAAGAAAGGTATGCTTTCTTAAGTTTTATGTAAGAAATTAGAGTTTTACTGTAATGTGTGTAGAAAGAGCAGGATAAATCACCACTCTATTTTTCGTAATTATTTTTCCCTGCATTGTGGTGCCTGTGCCTGAATTAGTTGGCCCAGTGTGTAGCTGACTTAGGCAGCAGCAGAGCACAAAATCCCTCCTTTGCTGTGCTGTCTCAAAAACTATTTGGCCACAAGCACCCTGTGTGTCTCATTGTTTCCTTGTATTACTCATCTGCCTATATTCATCCATTGTTTCTTGTCTTATATGAAATTATAAGATTTTTGGGAAAGGGCATTTTTATTGTGTTTGCACAGAACTAGTATGTGGGGGGCTTGCTCCAAGAAAGAAGCTCCCAGGCTTTCTGGCAGTATAGATAAATGCCACTGCTTTTTCTGTCCTGTAGTACAAGACATAAACTATTTGGCTCCTGGGTCCTAGGCACTCCTAACATGCTCTAACTTTTCATATGGCATTTTTAGGCCTTTCTGGATTTCTAACACTATGATTGGCACTTTGGTCCCTTGCTATTGCAGGCAATTACATCATATAATCCCTGTCATAAACTGTCTAAGTGCCAGTAGTAGTTAATATAATAAAGGAGATATGTTTTAGTTGTTTCTAGAGATACCCAGCATGATTTTACTACATGTAACTTCAGGATGGTGAGCCAATCCTTTAAATCACAACAGTAACTCAAGCTCAGGCTGAGAAGTAATTAAACAAATAAATAAAACTGGAAAAGAAAGGATGGAATGAGCAGAAGAATAGGGAAAACATATGCACTGTTAATGTTTTGGTTTTTTTGAAGAGGAGGGTTTTAAGTCCTTTCTTGAATGTTACCTTTGTTAAAATACAGTGCGTTCCTGGGGCCCAAAGACCTTTTCCCATATAAAGAATATAAAGATAAGTTTGGGAAGTCGAACAAGCGAAAAGGATTTAATGAAGGCCTGTGGGAAATAGAAAACAACCCTGGAGTAAAATTTACTGGATATCAGGTAAATGAATTTCACATCTATTCCTCCTTATCTCTCTTGTTTTCTTCTTTGAAGAACTCTTGTCTGTAGAACACTGTTTGAGTGATGTGGAAGTCCTGGGTTTGGTGGAGCAAGAAAGTTTCACAGCTGTAGTAATTGTGTAATGCAAAGATGACTGTGGTCTTGCACTCTGTCACAAATGGAATTTTAACCATACTGCAGAGCCCTTTGCTTTCTGTGATATTCTGGGGTGGTGAATCTGCAGCAGATTTAGTTGAATTAAAAATGGAAGGGTTTATTTACTTCAGTATAAACATGAATAATTTCTGACTTCTTCTTTCTGTTGTTTATTTTTATATCAGGCTTGGTGTATTTTACACAGACCTTAAGGTCACTGCACTTTTGATTTTTACATTGGTAGTGTATAACACGTAGGACACCACTGACACAGCTCAGAGGGTTGAGGAGGTGGAGGGTTAAGCTGCTGTTAGGAGACAATTGCTGCTGTACAACAGCTCTCCCTGTTGGGTGTCTGGAGCAGAAAGTCAGTGAAGCTGGAGAGGGGGAAGAGTAGTTGGTGGGCTGTATAAAACCAAAGAACTTTTCTCATTAAAACGTGGTCCTTTGAAGGCACAAATCACCTCCAAAAGAAGACAAACACCTATTACATTATTATCACAAAACCTTACAAGCCAGAGATACAGACCACCTGCAGAAAAGCTGCTGCCCCTCTCAGTTCCTGTTTCATATTTTCAGCCCTACAGATGTTTTGCATACACTTGGGGATTTAAAAAAAATCTAGTGAATAGTCTGTGGGAGATGGACTGTCATAGAGCACTCAGCCTTCTGGTCAGTGTTTGCTTTTTCCTAACACAGAGATCTTGCCCTTTGCAGGGATGTAACAGACAACTTCTCTCCTGAATAAGTCTCTCCTATTGCAGCCAAAGTCTAAGTTTCCATAGTTTTGCCCAAAGTGGGACATGCCAGCTCCCTCCACCGAGCAGCCCTTAGTTCTCCAGAGAACACATTTTTGTTATCGGATCTTCTGTTTCTGTGTAAACCCTTCAGAACATGCTATCCCAGGATCTGCATCTGATAACTGTGTTCAAGTGGTGACTGAGAAAATTGCCTTTGCAGCCCTTTTTTGTTGATAATTGCAAGAATAACCTGAGCTCTTCCTGACCACAGCAATTAAAGTGTAAGCTGTCCATTACCAGTATTTCTATATTCAGTACAGCACAAAAATTAAGTAATAGATTGTAGTGATATTTTTGTTGTTTATGTTATTATTGTTATTGTTATTTTAAAGGCAATTCAGCAACAGAGCTCATCAGAAACTGAAGGAGAAGGAGGAAATACAGCAGATGCCAGCAGTGAGGAGGAAGGCGATCGGGTAGAGGAGGATGGAAAAGGAAAAAGAAAGAATGAAAAAGCCGGCTCAAAACGGAAAAAATCCTACACTTCAAAGGTTATCTTCTGAGTTTTCCTATTGTTACCCATGTGCATTTATAATTGGAATTCTGTCCACCTCATGGCAATCTGTTCTTCCTTCTTTAGTAATTTGATTCCAGCACCATAACAGTGGTGATAAAATAGGCTCTTGTTTTTGTAGACAGCCTTGGTGGGACACAGTGGAACTCTGCCCTGTTCTAGTGCCCACACTCTGAGAAGGACGTGGAAGTATGGGAAGGAGTTTGGAAGAGCTGGAAAGAAAATCCATTCAAAGATGGATTGATAGGTTTGATCATCTTAGGTCTTTCCCCATGAAGAACAAAAAAGGCCTTAGGAGCATGTGTCCTGGGAGACATGAGTTGAGGTTTGGTTCCTGTCCAGGAGCATTCAAGCTTTCCTCTCCCATCTCCAGTGTGAGTGCTCCAGATGCTCCTCTTGCAGCTGAGTGTAAAATACTTCAGTACAGGACACAGAATAGGAAGGAGGAAGAACTAATACATTAAGCAGGGAGTAGTGTGCTCAATTTGTAGATGAATAACCTGCATTGTCGTGCCTACCAGCCCTGTTAATGTCTAAGTAACAGCATAGATCAGGAAGCTAAAAGTAATGTGTCTGCCTTACAATGGCTGGTGAACATATTCACCTGAATAGTGACACTTCTAGGTTCAGATATTTGTCACCTGGGTGAATAGGAGCAACATTATAGTCACTTCCCCTGGTTCTGTGTGTGCCTCCGGGTCTGTACTTTGCTTAAAAAATTGTGGAAGGTGTGGCAGGATCACATTTAATCACATTCATGTAATTCTCCGAAAGCGAAAACTAAATGAAATGAGAAGCAGCAAGCAAACAATCCGATCCGGGCTCAGTTTGGGGGAGAGTGTCAATTTTTGTGGTTCATCCACTGAACAAAATGTATTAAGTAATTTCACCCCCTTTGTGTGTTTTACATTAGAAATTCAGGTCTGGACTACCATCTTCTTTCCAGAAGACTCTGGGCAAACAGTGGATTAGTAAAATGGTGGCTTAATGCCACAATTTATCCTTTTGTACTGTAAAATTGCATAACATAAAGGGAGCAGAAAAGATGTATTGGTTCCACATGGCTTTAATGTTAATATATTAAAGCTGACAGCACTAAAAAAGAGTATGGAAAGAGCTCTGCTAATGTTATTCTCGTTTTACATCTCTGTGTTTAATCAAAACTTTTGTCGAGCTGGCACCATCTGTTTCATTAACTAACAAAACCTACAGGTGACCCAACACTAATACCCAGCTCCTATTACTGTGTCTGTCTTTCAGTCAATTGAGCTGCCAACCTGTGCTGAACACAGAATTTCTCTTTTGTTTCACTGATGGCAGTAACTCCAGCCCCTTCACCTGAAAAACACTTTTCACCCCACATATCTCCCCAATATTCACCTTGAAGAGGGAACAGCATGATTGACAGCTTTTCACAGACATTTCAGAAGTATCTTTCTATGACTTAAACTCAGTTTTTAATTTTAACTTTGTTGTTGACCATTTTAGAAATCCTCCAAGCAGTCACGGAAATCTCCTGGAGATGAAGATGATAAGGACTGCAAAGAGGAAGAAAATAAGAGCAGCTCTGATGCTGGGGACGCAGGCAATGACACAAGAAACACTTCTTCAGATTTGCAGAAAACCAGTGAAGGGGTAATCTTCTGTTAATGTCATTCACTTCCCATGCAGTTTGCTCCAGGGGCTTTGGACCAGGGGTGAAAAGCCCTGCCTTGCCATGACCTGTGTGTACCACAGGCCAGTTTGGGTTGCATTTCAGTGCTCAGAATGTGTCTAGAACAGAAACATGGGCCTGGGCCCTGCAGTGATACAAATTTTGCTCTAGAGAAATGACTGGATGAAAAAAGAATACTATAAGCATTATTTTTGTTCCAACACTTGCATAGATGTCAGCTGAGAGGAGCTACTGGAAACCATGAGCTGGAATGATGCAAAATTGATGTGAGAGCAGAATCAGACTGTTTGCATAATGCATGTTGGCTCACTAGCAGGGAGAGCCTGCTTACCCTTTCACACTTGTTTAAAATTTGTGCAGTCCCACTGTCTTCAGAGTTCATGGAGGTTCATGTGCACATTACAGACTCTGCATACTGTGTGTTTCAGGGCAGATCCTGTCCTGGCATATGACCTTCCAAGGAGGGGATATATAGTCTGCTCCAGAGCAGCTTCAAACAATCTCCTTGTGTGTTTGTGTCAGTTGTGTGTTCATATCAATATTATTTTGTTGTGACCACAACAACAGAAAGGAAGGCTGCTGAGCAGGGGGATTAGTGTGGCAATTGGTTAATCATCAGCCACCTTTAACAACCCCTGCTGTTTCTGAGCCTTTGGTGCAGTGCAAGCCTCCCTGCTGCAGCACTTGCAGCTCCAGCTCAGAACCAGTCCCTGTGCAGATCCCACGCCAAGGCTCTGCTGTGTGGCCAGCAGCCGTGCTGGACTGTCACAGGAGCTGAGTGACACGAATCCCCAGGTGTGAGAGGACACCAGCCAGCACAGGCTCTCATCTGACACAGCTGAGGTGCCTCAGCACCCAGCTGAGTGCTCAGCCTCAGCCCTTTCTCACAAAACACAACCCCTGGGGACATGTTGTGGTCTCTTGCTTAAAGATTCCTCCTAGAGTTTCCTTTCCCTGTGCCTCTCTGCAGCACAGTGTATGTTTTGTGACTCTTTGCTTTATAAAGACTTTGATAGGTGGCTCATGGGGTCAGCAGGAGGATCATGTGCCCTGAGCCTCTCCCACTCACTCTGAACAAGCTGCTGGCTTGAGCCAGAGACTGATGCAAGGAGGCACTGCCAGGCTGAGCCCTCCCAGCCCCTCACCCACGGAATGTCGCAGTCTGGGGCTGATGAGTGTGCCGAGGGCATAGTTTAAGCGTAGCCCACATTCTGGCTAGTGAACCCTCTGACACTTCCATGTCTTTAAATAGGTGTTTGAGTGAGAAAACTGCTTGTAAAGTCCATCTGAGGTAGCAAAAGGTTCAGGAGGGCCTGCTGTGTTTCCCGTGTCTGTAGCAGTGACAGGGTGTTTGTCTGTGAATTTCAGGCATGTTCTCCATGTAAGGATAAAATGCTAACTGAGTTAACTCAGTCACAAACTAAGTGGCTGTGAGGTCACATAGGATGTTGGCTTTGTGGCTGGTGACATTCATATGGCTCTTCCTTCTGTATGTGACATGCTTATAACTGCTGGGATGTAGAGTCCAGCATGTTCAGAATATTGTGGTGCTCTTCAGCATTTTCAGAATGTCAGATATTTTAGCCTCTGCACTGAAATATCAACAGTCTGTGTCCTTCCTGCCAGCACCAACTCGCAGAAATAGTCAACATTGCCACACCCACGTGGGGAGTTGGCTCTGTTCTGACTTCTGCAATTGGCCTTGACCTCATACTTGAACCATCAGTCTGTAACTGGGGCTTGGATGCTTTTAACATGCTGGGAAAGGTGGAGTTTTAGTAATAGGGATGAAAGAGACATGGGGAGATGGGCTGAAGGGCAGCTTGAGATAAAAGTACTGATGAATTTGGAAAAATTCACATCCTGATCCATATATTTCACCTTGGGCATTTCTGCCACAGAACCAGCATTTCACATGTGTATCTCTTCAGCGTTTCATTGAGCTTTTGCCAGTAGTGCAATTCTCTTTCAGGACCAGGAGGGGACACTCCATCTCCTGCTGTCCTCAGAGCCAGACCACCTTCTAAGAAGGCGGTGCCTTCATCCATCACACGGCACTGGGGAAAGAGGAATCAGATTTCTTTTTTCGGTTGGTGTGGGGCAGCCAGTCCCACAGTGTGTGTCTGGGTTGGTGAGCTGGGGTACAGGGCCAGTCATCCTGCTGCCACATCCTGCTAGGCACCCAGAGGGCTCTGCTTGAGCTCCTCCATCCCACACGCTTGGACTTCTCTGTCGAAAGCAAGTTCGAAAAAGACCAACATGTCCCTGCAGCTGGGATCTGGTCCTATTGTTTACACACAAGAACTCAGAAGAATGTCTTGGTCTGCTAAAGGACACCACCAGAGATGAGGCAATGGTCTCTTTAGAATCATTTAGCCTGTGAGAGAAATGCTCTGGACCAACAGCACTCAGTCTGAAGAAGATGTGCAGCATGGGAGCTGTGTCCCCACGGCTCTGCCCTCCCAAGCTGTGCCAGGGACGTGTCTCTGGCCATGAGATGGCGCCAAGAGTTTGCAGGAATGAATGTGTGCTGGGGTCAAACCTGCTCCCCCGAGCAGGGGCTGGGGCTGCCTGGCACACCACAGCAGACTGGGTCAAAACAACTTGTAGAAAGGTACCAGGAAATCAAAGAGACAAGCAAACAAGTTCAAGGCCCTGATCTGGAGGACAGATCTGTTTCATTCCCCTGGTTTGGCCACTGTGATAGCTGCTTAAAGCTGCCTGGTGGTGGAGGCTGGGCCACCTGTGGAAGGCAGGTGTGCAGTAGGGCTTGGCTGCCCTATCTGTAGTGCTCCTTTGGCTCCTGTGCTCTGCACCTCCCAGGCCTCAGACCATGCAAGAATTACCTCAAGAAGACAAGCAGCTTTTCTCTTTATACTACTAATAATGAGGTAGTAATTACGTTTTATAATGCCTGGCTGAAAACACATCTCCCTTCCTCAGATCAGAGGGAATCTGGCCTCTTAATCACACTCTTACCCTCAGCATTATAGGGATCTTCTTGAAGGGCTAACGGCTGAAGTCATATGATTGCAGGAGAATCTTCACCTATATTTTTTAATGAAATTTCTAACCTCCAGGTGGTAGAGGTAAGCTTGAAAATGTGAATTGATGGCTTCCTAAAGACTCAAACCCAGAGCAAATAAAAGTACTTCCGAAGCTATTATATTTTTTCAGCCAATTTCATACTGTTCCAGGGTTCAACTTGTGATTTGTTTTATCCCTGGGGCTGACAAAGGTGCTTTCTTTTCTTATCTCCGTCCCTTAGTTTCTCAACTCTTTTTAAGTACTACAGGCACTCTCAAGAAAGAGACATTAGCTTCCTCAGCCTCAGCCACAGTTGGTAATTGTGTCCTGTCACTACCTGTTTCTCAAGCCCTTTCCCTCACTGCTCTTCTTTGGCTGATTCCTTCCCCAGAAAGATGCAGAGCCTGAACCTCAGGGGTTTATCATCTAATATTAATTAACTAATAGTATATTAGCTAAGACAGCCCATCCCAGAGTTTGCTCAAGTCTTGAGTCACAGTCTCTCCATGACTGTCCTCTGCAGTTAAATGCTAAATTGTTTTGGCTTTCTCAGAATACCACATAAATGGAATTTTCTGGTGGAAAGGTATTCCTGACTCTGTGTTGTTTACTTTCTATGGTATACAATTAGCTCATAAATCAGTGAATTCATGGCAGCAGATTTACATTCCACATTTACATCTCTGGTGAATGCTGTGTTTGGTTCTTGACTGGCATAGCTCTGGATCTTTAGAACTGAACACCCAAGCTGGGTTTTTTTCCTTTTACTCTCTGGATGCCCACATGCTGATGTTTGGAAGCTGGTTGTGGTTCTGGCCTTATTAGAGAGCATTTGAGTGTTAGGATCCGCACACAGGGCAGCTGGCAAGTTTTCCTGTTGGTATTCACTTTCTTGGTTACAGTGTGGACACTGGGTTGGTCCAGGAGGCATTCTCTCGGGGTGCTTCTGGTTGCCTGTCAGGAGGTGAATGATTTTTACTGAATCTTTGAAAAATAATAGATTTGTTGGAAGTGAAATACATGGTTTTGTTCATGGTACAGTCTGAATATTAAAGTGTGATAAAGGACTGAGATCCTTTTACTCACACTGTCAATCAGTTACTAACATGGGAGTCAGTGGATCTATTTGTGGAGGTGACTGCCAGCATGAATAAGGGGATCAAAATCTGGTCCAGAATTACTGCCATCTGATACTATTGCAATTGGGAGAACATATTTCAAACAGTCTGTGTCCTGGGGTTTTGGTTGTGCTGTTCTCCTGGGGTAGCAACAATCCATTTAGCCCATTTAGGGCTCAGTTCAATGTAGAAGCATTTCTGTGAGCATTTTTCCAGAAAAGAATGAAAACAGAGCATATATTTCTGATTTTTTTTCTTCTGCAATTTGAGGCAAGTTAAAATCTGCCCCTCCAAAAAAAGATAAGATCTGTAAAAATGTGTTTGTGGATTGCAGAGTAAAAGTTTCTATGTAAAAATCAAATAGTGGCATAGCCTCTGGTGTAAAGAGTTGTGTTGTCCGCTGCCTTCCAATCACTCAGTGTAACAGCACTGCTGGGTAAGGCCATGGGACATAACTCAGGAGAAACATAAATGTCTGAATGCAAGTTGAGATTAAAGCAGCCAGTATAGATGAAATATTTGCAGCTTTGTGTACACTGAATCCTGTAAGCATTTTGACCTCAAACCAACATGGAATAACAACAATTATACAGAGCAAGTAAATAATTATCCTTCTGCCCATCCAGTGAGAGCATTTTAAAGTACAGGATGGCCAAATTTGTTGCCAGATGCTGTTGAGGAAGGAATTTTCAATGCCAAAAAGCCCACAGCAATTTGTGGATTTAGTTTTATTCCCTGCTCTGTGTTGTCTGTGCTTTGTTTTTATTGATGACAGTCATTTTTCACGCGAATTAGTGAGATCCTGTGCTGTTTCCTTTGTGTGCAGTAGTGTTGGTCAGCGCAGCACACGTTGTACCAGAGCTTACAGTAAAGCTGAGAGACTTGTTCAAACAAAGATGATGAGAGTTGATCTGTTTCTGAAGAGACATGAAACCATGGAGACCATGGAAACTGCTCAGCTCTGCCGCATCCTTGTTCCGCGGCTGCCACGCAGTGCAGAGCCTGGCAGGGAGAGCTGCATGGGAGGGGAGGGCCTGAGCAGCTGTGCTGGCCTAGGGCTGCCTGCATCTAGGGACAAGAGACCTGCTGATTTCTGGGGCACCTAGGAGTGTGCCTGGGAGACAAAATGTGTGTCATGCTGGAAGATGGCACTGGAAACTGTGAAAACCCCAGAGGATGCTTTGCTTACTTGGCTCTTTGTTCTCTCTCCTGTGCCACACTGTGGCCCAGCAGCAATATCTGTGAGACAGTGAGGAGGGGAAGTATTAATATTCCCAGCACCCCATGTAAGAGTGATGCCTACCCAATCTTCTGGCCTTAGCCCAGAGGGGAATTGTTGTTAGCAAGTGCAAAGCTTTCATATTCCAAAAGCACAGCCTTCCATACTGGATCTGAGGGTGATGCTATAGGGACTGACTGTTTCACCACCATCCTGCCTGTCAGTGCTGGGCAGCAGCTGTCACTGGGGACTTTAGCAGAAGGCATGGTTTGATTGACTATTCACACATAGTTGTTTTAATGGGTGTCTGCATCCAAAGGGAAAGAAACAGCAGTGAACCCCTCCAAGCCACAAGTTCAGGGCACCTGTAAGTATAATCTCATTGACTCTGAAACAGGAGAGAGGTCAGTGGAGTGCAGTGCACTGGATGAGCACACACCTTTTGGGGGAGGAAGGGCTCAGGCAGTTCCTGTAAGCCATCACTGCATGCCTGAGCATTTTATAGCAACCCCTGATCATGTGTCGTTAGTCAGGATGTACCAGGACCTCCCACACAGAAAGGGAAGGTTTCTGTTACTTACTGTTGACAAACCACTTGTCACAGGAGAGAAGGACCACACTGACCAAACACAGCCCTTAGCTGTGAGGTGCAGCAACCTGGTCAGGATCCCAGTGTGCCAAGGGGGCACTTGAATGTGTTTATCCTTTTGGACACAGAAGCAAGATAGAAAAGTCTGCTACAGTGCAGCTTCACACACACAGGTATGATGGGCCAGAGCAGGAGAGAGCTTAGGCAGCAAACAGCTAGTGCAGGGATGGTAAAATGCCTTCTTGTTGTATCCTCCTCCAGATCCTGTGCAAAGTGAAAATTCCATCACACCCAGTGGATTTAACCTATACTCCCCCAACTTACTCCTCGATGTTGATTTTTTTCATGGATAATCACACCAAATACAGTACCAATCCCTTCATGCTGCTCATGTGTGCTGTTTGTTTCCATGTGTCAGGGCGTGGGTGGACAAGCATTCATGCTTTGAGTTCTTTACAAAGGAGAGGAGATGCCTTGGCCAGGGCTGGGTACTCATGGCACACTGCATGTTGTCATATTGCTGGCTGAAGTAGTGTGTCCCGGTGCCAGCGGGTGAGCTTTGCCATCTCTGCTCAACATGAGGAAACCAAGACTTGTATACACTTGCCATGATCACATGTGGACATTCTGATCCTGATCCCACTCGTGTCAGTGGAAGCAAGAGCTGACCTTGACTCAGCCATGAAAGTGGGAGTTTCCTTTTCTGTCATCACCTTACAAGCAAACTCAAGCCAAACTCTTTCCTTTTCAGAAACAACATTTGTATCCCTTAGTGATGAAAACTGTTTATCTTTCCTCATGCTTGCTAAGTGTTCCTGTGTTTGAACAAGAGGCTGTTCTCGTGCCAGGGTGTCCAGGAATGCAGCAGTGCCTGAGCGTGAAGCCAATCTGTGATTTAGCACAGTGGAAAAAAGCAAAATTTGGTTGTGTGTGAAGTGTGCTACAAGATTCGTAATGGAGAGATTGGGGAAACAAAACCCCACTCACATCACAGGAGCTGTTTATTTGAGTAAAGCCTTAAATGTTTACTTTTAAATTGTGCTCTTTAATATTTTGTAATGGTATGTTTAGTTGATGTAGCATAAACAGTTTTCTCTAGAAAATAAATTTGTCTGAACAGACCAGGTGGTTAGTGGTACCTGTGACTCTGAAGTGTGGGAATAAGACACTAGTTGTATCAAGTTTGTTGCAGCATGTTTTTTCTTACATTAAATGGGATTTTTTTTTCTCTCTCTCTTTTTCAGACTTAACCAACATAATGACTGCTGAATATTAAGGGAAAACACAAGAAGGTTACATGTTTGGTTGTCTAATATTCTTGGATTTGATATGAGTCACCACATCTGTTCATTAGTACCATCAACAGCATCCCAGTTTGTATGCACATTATTCACATTCCTATCTGTTGTGTTTGCAGAAATGACATTTTTACCCTTTTTTCTAAGGGTTACTTTTTGATTTTCATACTACTTGGTTGCATGAAGTTGCCCTTTACCTTTACCTTTGGCTGAGGTTTATGAAGATACTTGAACATGTTTTAGATTCCTTTTCTAGACAGAAAAGGCATAACTCTAAATTATATCATTCTAAATCAACATTTTTTTAAACACAACTGAATCTTAGAAACGAGTCCTGTCCATACAATGCTACAATATCTTCCACGTACAAACATGATTTTAAATTTCCCTATATCCATACTTTCTTGATTTTTTGATCCGTTTACAACATAAAAGAAAAATTCTTCAGTTGAGATCACCTCCAAGTTCAATAATGTAATAAAATACCTTTCCTTATTAGAAGTACCTAGCTAGTTATACTCTTAATACTTCTCCAAACCATGATGTAATGTACACTATCTGACTTAGTTCCTATATGTGGAGTTAGTGAAAGTCTTTTTGTGTTTCTTTAGATTAATACAAGGATTTTTTCCAATGCCAACACAATTTGAAATCATTCATTTGGATGCTTTCCATTTTTAAGCTGACTGTGATATAGAACCCTATGGGAAACCAAAACACAACATCGATTTTAAACTACGAAAGGCTTAAAAAAGGATGCTGTCATTCTGGCTTTTCTTTTCCTTTTGGAAATAGAACTAGACTAGTAAGTAAGCATTCCAAATCCATTACTCTGTGTACATTATTGTTGCTATTGTGATAATAGAGATTTTTATTTATTTTTATGCCAGCTTTTATTGTGAAAACATATTTAGTCTGGTTTTATCAATCCTTGTTATGCTTGTCTTTGGAACATCTTTTGCGTATTCAAGGTTTGTAGTTGATGAGTTTACTGTAAAAAACTAAAAAAAAAAAAAACCACGAGAAAAAAAAACTTAAAAAACAAAACAAAACAAAAAGGAAACAAAAAAATGTATTGTTTTTACAGAATAAATTTATTGGAATGTGTATTGGGAGTAAGGTTTGAGGTTGTAAGCAACTAAGTTAGCGTCATATTTGGCTTCATACGTGTAATAATGTGAGGTATTAATGTAAGTCAAGTATTAAAGCAAAACATTCTGTTAACATGAGTTGACCATAATAGATACAAGTGCAGGTGAGATCTTTATTTTTTCTGTACTTTGCCTTTTCTGGATAACAGGAGGTCATTAAATTCACCTTGAATGTATTCAAAGTTTCTTTAAAAACACCAGAAGTAACATCAGAGGCTCAAACACCTTTGTGAGCCAGAATGTCCTGTGACAGCCGAGAGCTCTGGGTTTGTTTCCCTGGGAGGATGCACTGGGATGGAGCATAGCATACATGGAAGGAGCCTGCACCAGAATGCTGGGTGTCAACAAGCATTGCCTGAGATGTGCTGTGGTTATTTTGGACCTGCCCCTTTGGCTGGAGGTGTAAACCCGTGGGGCCTCTCCTCTGGGCACTGCTGGGAACTGCACCGCAGTGT
>NW_008676167.1:37379-39548 GCF_000695815.1 Acanthisitta chloris
TGCTCTGAAGGTCTCCTCGGGCAGGGTGCAACACACAGGCACAGGAACTGATGCTTTCTTGCTACTGATTAGGTTTAAAAAGAAAACTCAAATTCTTTCAATCAAAACACCCAGAAGTCAACATCCCAAAATGAAGTGTTTCCAGTTAAAATGTATCAGCTAATTTCATCTCCCAGAAAGGCACTAGGTGTACTGCTTTCAATATAAATACACATAGAAGGCAGAGAAACAGTTGTGACTGCAAACACAAACACAAGCTGCCCAAACCAAGGTCGCTGTGTTTGCTGCTGCTTGTTTATGACCCAGCAGCATTAGCAAAATAAATGCAGAGAACACATTCTGAAAGTGCATGCTACAGAGTGAGCCCAGTGCTCCACAGTCCTGAGCCCTCCGTGCCCAGCTCACAAATGCTGGTAAGCACCTGCTCAGCTTCAAGCAGGTGAGCAGTCCTTGCAGAAGTGAATCTTAGAAATAACAAAACTATATGATTTGCTTTCCATAAGAGTTGATTGCTTCTGAAAAGATTCCCTGGGATTTTTAACAAGGCTGACCCACAAGACATACTTTTTGACAAATAAAACACGTGCATGTGACAGAGTTATGTATGTTAATTTTTCACACTTCACAATGCTGACCTTCATGTTCCACAGTAGCTCTGTGCAGGGACTGCTAGCACTGCTATTCTTCAGCGTGCGGAGGCTAAACACTGACATCATTATTATTATTTAACTTCATGCAGTTTTTCTAAAACTGTCAAAGCAGCTCATGTAAAAATAGCTGTGGGAACTGGCAATGCACTGCCACGCAGAGTCACAATGTTGAGAAGCTGTGCTGAAGGCAGTCGCCTTTATTTTCCCCTTTTGAGTAGGACAAACAAAACAGATAGTGCAACTTTACACAGTTGTGCAATTGTACACATCTCACACACATCACTTGGGTTCCATTTGAGCAGTTCAATGACATCCCAACCCAATTATATACATAGCCAAGGACAGGAGCTGAAAACAGTTGTGCTAGTCTGTTTTTTCTTCTTGTTTTGGTTTCATAAAAAACTCTGGGTTGTTGACACACCTGTAAGCCAGCAGCTGGGGAAGAATCCCATACATTATGTTCAAGATCAGGAAAAACACCTTTGCTTCTTCAGGGACTCTGTAGATGTAAGGAGTTCGAGCATGAAGAGAAGCACCAATATGGGAAAATTGAGCCTGTGGTGTGTATATAACATATATGTTAAAAAAGGTAAAGTTGATGTATATTTTGGAAAGATGGCATAATCTGCATGCAAGGCTGCATCTCCAGTGACATTTTCCAAGCCAGCCCTTTTATTCCAGAATTATCCATCATACTTTTGCACACTGGTATAAAAAGACAGTCTAAACTAAGATCATTAATATATTGGTATAAGAGGCCTAACAGGAAATATCAGAGGTGTGGTGGGAGGTTTGGTTTATGCATGTGGTGGCACTGATCTTTACATCAAGTATAGCATTGCACCCTTGGCTTCTGGGTGAAAATTCATGCAGGAGAGTCCACAATCCTTCCCCAGGCAAATGGGCACTGAAAGTGCATCCCACAGAGCCCTGTGCTCCTGCTCAGCCCAGTCAGGGGTAGGACTCACACCCACCTGCCTGGGAGTGTTGCATCAGGCATCAATGGGAGCAGACAGACACTCCTTCACTCTGAATAATGTTAGAAAGTGGAATCTTAGAAGCTATGTTAGTTCTGATTTGGGTTTGGTTTTTTTTAACCTTAAACCCAGAGTGTTCCAGATTCTGATCCCAGAACTCCTAATGATTTCAGAAAATGTCTGCAATATTTGGATTTTGGGCTCAGGCAGTTCTGAAGTATAGGCTGAGTGTACAGTGAAGGTTATATGCCCAGACAAGCTTGCTGGCCTGAAGCATATTTTTAGCATAAACAAACATTTAAAGATAGAAGTGTCAGGATAGTTGCTGTCTTTTGTTTCCATCTGTTACCTGCTATTTCAAGCCACAGCTCATTCACATTAACTATCGTGTGTCCAAATTTTTTTATTATTATTCAGTTAGTTAGCAGTGGAGGAGATCTGAGAAGATAAGCATCAGTTTGATTATAAGCAGAGCACTGGGACACCAGGATTTTAGGAACACAGAGGAGTACACTATGGCCAAATCACATCCTCTGTTCTGG
>NW_008676167.1:39579-45195 GCF_000695815.1 Acanthisitta chloris
TCACAGCAAAGTAGAAAGGGAAATACAGTGCAGCTGTTTCAATATACCACCTAGCAAAAGGTTAGGCTGAGCCCATCCATCAAAACAGGAAAGGAAATTGGTTTTCAGGTGATTCTAACCACCTCCACTGAATGGGGAGAGCTCATCGAGCAAACCTGAGCCAGGAAACGAAGTAATCAACAAAATCAAGTACAAACACACTTCAGCAGAGTGCCACTTAGCATGTTTCTGTAAATAGCTATTACACAGCAAACAGATGTTCAGGGGCACACTCTCAGCAGCCTTTTTATATTGGCCTCCTAATTCAGTCTGTCTCTTGCAGCCCATTTGCTCTCACCTGGGTGGGCTTGCTCAGATCCCTGCTACCTCTCCTGGCTGTGGGAGCCCTCTCAGCCCAGGCAGCCAGAGCATTAGTGCTCAGCAGCAAAGCCCTTGTGTTACACAAGGCAGCAGTTTCCCATGCAGATTGCCAGCCATCATCAAATAGCAGGTAGGATGTTTGGGTCTGTCTGATATTTACCTAGACACTAAGAGCCTCCTGGTAGCATTTTAGAGCCTCTTCTGGGTTGAACAAGATGCTAAGCTACCTACTTCTCTGGAGGGTTGTGAGGCCTGCCTGTCTCTGGGCATGGCCAGCCATCCATCATAGTAAGCTGATAGTAAATTCCTAATAGCTCATAGTAAACCTTGTCAGAAGGAGCTGTAAGGGGCTGCTTATGAGAGACACAGAACTCACAGAGTCTCCAAGATGCCTTTGAATATCTAAGCCTTATTGTGTGGTCTTATCTTTTACAAGAGTTGTGGCACATTAGTGAGCTTTGAGCATTGTAAAACCAAAAAGCAGTAACATGTCCTGTCTGTAGCCCACAAAGGTTTTTACTAGCCAATGATGCACCATACAATGAAGTTACTGTTTATTAGGCTTGTTTTTCTGTGAAACACATTGCTTCTTCCTTTCATTACCAGGGAGGATATTTAGGTGTGTTAAAGTCACTTTTTTTAAAATTTATTTGACTTGCCTCTGTGTAAATTGTGTTATGTCTTTAATCTCATGTGTTTCCTTCCCATGACTGCTCCTGCTGCTGCTTTTTTTTCTCCCTTGGGGCAGGGGGTGTGTCTTAAAAGCAGATCTCTCTCACTCACCAGTAGCCCAGTCCTGTTCTTCCTTCAAGTACCAGGCAGACTTGCACCAAATCCATAATTTTGAGCAGTAAGACAAGAGCTGTGAGTCACTGCAGAGCTCTGTGCCTGTGTGTGCAATAGGCTGGTGCTGTGCTAAGTGAGAGAAACCTCGAGTCTGTTGTGTCACCTCACTGAGATTGGGGCATCTCAGAGAATAAGCCATTCCTTGGTGCTTTCTATTACTGAACCCTCTCCAAGTGGAGAATTTTGAGGCTCAAACAAACCCCTAAACCTTGGCTGAGAAATCAACCAAATGAGATGCTGCATGTAACCTTCTAAGGTAGCCTTACGTGTGTCTGTTATCCTCCAAGCCAATCTGCTGCTCAGGCCTTCCCACAGCAGCTGGAAGCTCCTGGTGCTGGATGTGGCAGTGCCCAGCTTGACAGCTGCAATGTGTGTATGCCTGCTACTCATTGAGCTTCTTGTCTGTATGAAGTAGTTTGGATTTGAATTTTTTACTGTATTTTTTGCCTTGTTGCCTAATCATAGGCTATACTTCAAATATTTCTTACCCTGCGGACAAGAAAGCCCTGCAGCTAGGGACAGAAAAGAGCATGGAAAAAGGTTAGGAGTCTTTCTTCCCCCTGTGCCTTCTCTCTGAGACTGACTAAAATCAGGCAAAGACTGTAACTTTGGAAGGGTATGGATGAGGTCTCATGATTCTAAGGAAAGCCATCAAATAGAGTGTAGGGAGAGTAACCTAGAAAAATACATTCCTTAGGTTTGAGGCCTCTTGTAGACAAGAGGGACTGCAGAAACTACCCACCAAAAGCTGCAGGATTAAGGAAAACACTTAGGGAGTAGAGAAACTTTCTACATTTGAGAGGGCAGAGAAGTGGGCTACAGAGAACTGGTGAGACAGAATGGTTAGGATTGCAAAGCTGTGGCTCTTCATCTTCTCACATGGCTCACTTGCACAGGGAAATACCAATTTCATCAAGTTCATATGTTCCAACCCCTCTGTATAATCAAATCTCCCAGTACTTTACTCATGTGAAATTTAAAGAGCTCCTCCTGAAGCTTCAGGAAGTCTAATAAGGGTCACAACTGGTTCTGGAGTCTGAATGTTAGTAATGGAGTAATTCAAGCTGAGAGTTATATGTAATTCTGAAAAACAGTAAATATGTCTCTGTGTGTGAAAGGTCAGTAGGCACTTTTAGAGGTTCTTAGTTTAGATGCATCACATGGTATTTTGTGACTTGTTTTTGTAAAAAGTACATCATAATGATAGAAATAAAAATAATTAAAATCTCCACGTTCCCCATCTGTAGGAGCAGTGTTCATTCCCAGGGAGCAGTGCCCACATTTACCTTTATGGGACCTTTGTGATAGGAAGCAAAATATGTTTCAGTAACTACATGTGTTTTAATTATCAATTACAATGTTTCAACTCGAGGAAACAGTAGACAAACCTGGAAATGTGTTTTGTGCCTCAAAATGAAAAAACACAAAAATAATGTCGAAAGAATCCTCAGTTCATTGTCACATGCATTTACATCCCAGGCTGCTCACTGTTCCCCAAGTCAAATCAATTAAATCATGTTCAGCTGTAGGATGACTGAAGTTCATCCAGCAGTGCATTAAAGTAAAAACTACACAAAAAAAAAAAACCTTCCAAAGGTCAAGAAATGTTTTTTTGTAGCAAGATAAAATACGGGGAGTGTGCAGCAACATACAGCTCTCTTAATCAGTTTGTGTCAGTCCACAGTTTTTGCTGGTGCCAGGACAAGCTTTAAAGAGTGAAATGGGAAATTATGAGTGTTAGTCTATTGTGTACATTGACATCCTGAGGCCAAACTACAAAGGACAACAGAGGGGTTTTACACTTCAGCAATGAAATGTGCATCACACATCTAAAAGGTACAAAGTGCCATTAAAAAAAAGGCATTTGTTACAGGAAACATTTAAAAGCAAAAAAAACCAACAAAACACCAAACCAACATACAAAAATCACCTCCAGACTGGGAGGCTGAGCTTTCTGGTAAGTTTGCAAGGCTGTGATAGTCAGCACACTCTGACTTTTGGTTTACTTTTTCTTGTGCTAAATAGTATTTGAAGGAGAGATTTCTTTCCTGATTGTCTGGGGAAATCATGAAACCTGAGTAATGTCAGTAGAGAGAAGTTCCTGACACTGCCTTGCCTACTTAGCTAGCTTGTGGGTGTTTTCAGATTAGATTTGGGCCAAACAGAGTTGTATAATATTTATGATACCTTTTGAGCATCTAAACCTCCTTGCTAATGTTTGCCAGATTCTGCTTTGATATGACTTGATAATTCAAGACTCTCTATAAACTGTTTAGAAAATAAAGTCATGTTCTCTGTGGTAACTGTTCACAAATATAAAATGTCACTCCACCATCACTGCTGGGCAGTTGAAGTGGATTGTAGTTTGTATCCATGATTATCTCAGGCCTGAGGAACAAAGTGTTGGTCTGTGTTTGTCTAATAGTGGTGTTCGAATTACACTTATTGCCATGTCCCTGTGTTCTGACTGTTGCTGCAGGGTTATGTGCATATTGTCTGCACTGTCTCGATGCTCAGAGCACATTTCATTTCCTACATACACTACAAATCAATTGTCCTTGTGTCTCAACTGGTTTAATGGTCATCTGTATGTCACGAGAAGTCATTCAGCAGTTCCTGTTGAATTGTTTGGGTTTGTTCAGTCTTCTCATAAGCATCAGCACCAGCTAGTAATTAACTACAGTTGTTTATTTGAGAGAATCAGAACAGAATGTGTTAAGGAAGTATGATCACTGGTCTGCTTTGGCAACACAAGCATGTCTGGGTGTTACTGTGGTTTGTGGCCCAGGATGTTCCCAGTGTTTTATCAACATCATCAACTGATACTGTACATTTTGTGTGACTAGGAGACACTTTTTTCCACTTATATATTTCAAACTACCTAGTTGGCCAACACTTATTATGGAAACAATGTATTGTGCTGTTTTGTTGTGTTTGGGGTTTTTTTTACATGATTGTCACAGCTTTAAGACAGGTTTCCTTCATGGTCTAAGCTAAAGAGTGCATGATGGTTAATAAGGTTTCAATAAGCCCAATAAAAAACATTCTGCAGAAGAAGTCTGCTAAAGCAAGAATGCAGTCATTAGGGAAATGTAACAGGCTTGATTCTCTACTCTCTTAAATTAAGGGGTTTTTTACACATACAAAAAGGTGATCTGACTTAGATCAGCATAAAGCCTGAATGGGAAGATCAACCCTGCACCCCTTAATTATTCCATAGGTCTCTACTTATTGACTTGCAATTCAAAAGTGAACATTTTGCAAAGAAATACCTGAGCTGTTCCTCCAGCGTGTATAAGGGTTAAATCAGGCATCCAGGAACAACCAGGCACCAGTAGACCATACAGAGCAATCACATAGTATGGCACAGAGTAGAACATGTATGCCAGCATCTGCATTGCAAACAGAAACATTAGTTGCTTTGCAGTGTGAGGGAGATGCATTTCAAAATTAGGCAGCTGCTTACCAAGGAGTTGAGACTATTCAAAACTACACCCCTGGCAGCATTGATTCCTAGGACTTTTTTGCAGCTCTACCTTTCTTTGAGAAAGAATTTCACACCTGGATACTATTGCCTGGATCCAGCTACCCTAAGGCCTCCCCTAATATTGATGGCTTCTGGTCTCTTTCCTACCCCTTGCCATTTTGAGACCATGCCAATAAGCATAGCTTGACCTAACTCCTTGTCCAACACAACACAGGTGTCCACTTCTCAGGCTCTGTTGCCCTCTCAGTTGGGAGGTATGAGATACACCCAAGCCACCCCTTTCCCAGAAAGAACTGGTCCAGCAGATACTTCGTTTCTGCTCATTGCCTCAATCCTGCATCCTCTGATGCCTTCAGGCCCTGTCCCCTCACAGCAGCCAGGCTTGCAAAAGAATGGCAACCTCAAATATTACAAAACTCAACACAATATTCCCTCATCAGCAATGCTTTTTGCATAGGACTGTGTCATCAGGGACAGAAGAGTAATGTGAGCTTAAGGAACGCAGTCCTACTACACCCTTTCTTGCTCCATTATTCTAGACTGAAAGTCTACTTTGCCTTTCTAAAGAAGGGGAATGAACATAAAAAGCATGCTCATCTGTTTCAAGGACTGTATTAAAAGAACCTCAAGTATTTAGGATGTGTAACTGTATGTAGTCAATTTGAATCCAGGTTAAGTTTATCACAATGACGAGTTGGTATCCTATAATGGCTGCACCAGAAAATATGAAATAACTTTAACTTGCCATGAACAGTACTTCCCTTAGTGATCTTGTCATCTGTGAAACCCATGGCTTCATCTTTGCACCAGTTAACAAATCACTCCTTAACACTATGCTCCATGGTCAATGCTTTACCTGAAGCTTGGGATAGGCAGCAGGATCTTTTATATAGGGCTCTTGCAGCTGAATGTAGAGCCGGCAG